>NC_089783.1:1946485-1956485 GCF_040412425.1 Macrobrachium rosenbergii | reverse complement strand
ATGTCAAAATTATAGGAGGATATACGTATTACAGAACAACATCATGAAATTCCTCCCGAGAAGATTACTATCCGGGTTTGAATCAACGATTCTGACGGGATAAATAATCTGCTATGACATTATCTTTTCCTGAAATGTGTTTAACACTTACATTATGTGGTTTGCAGGCATAAAGACCACCTGGTCAGTCTCATATTATTTTTCATCTTATTGATAAATGGCAGATTGAGTTAGCGATCCGACAAGCTACTCGCATTCTTCATTCCTAGGTCGGTTCACATACACTTCCAAACATAATGCTGTGATTAATGCTAATGTTTCTTTTTCAAATTGTTGAGTATGTTTTCTGTGCTTTTTCAACTTTGAAGACATAAAACATACTGGATGTAAAATTCCGTTGTCATCTTTTTGAAGTAGGGCGCTCAATTCCTGATGGATGCATCAACATATCACGACTTTTATTGAAGTCTGGGCTTGAAACACTGGTCTTGAAGTTAATATGGCTAACCTTCTCAAATGATTCTCGACATTCTGGAGTCCAAACAAGCTTTCTTTAGGACTGGTTAAGTCAGTTAAAGGAGCTACTACGGCTGAGAAATTTGGACAGAATCGATAAAATCAGCCATGCCCAAAAATCTTTGTAGCTGTTTCCTTGGCAGGAGGGTAGCGCCACGGATACCTTCTACATTAGCGTCCATCAATAATAGGAGCAGAAGGCCTTACTCAGCTTCAAATCCTAGGTACTGTACAGTTGCCTTTCCAAACTCACTTTTGTAAAGTTGATTGTTAGTCCTGCTTCGAAGTTTCTTGAACACTTTCCTTAATATCTTCGAATGTTTCTTCCCATGTATTAGAATAAATGCAATGTCATCAAGGTATGCACCTACTCCTTCTATTGATCTAATGGTTGATCCATCATCGCTGGAATGTTGCGGAGTGCATTCATCAGACCAAACGGCAAAACAGTGTATTGATACGGTCAAAAAGATGGCTGACAACTAATAGCATTCTCATCTAAGGAATTTGATAATAATATCCTTTCAACAAGTCTATCTTGAAACAAATTTGGCTTGCCCAATATTATCAAATAATTGATCAATAGAGGCAAGGGATAATTGTCAATACACTGATGGAATTCAGTTTCCTATAATCAGTACACATCCTAAATGAGCCATCTGGTTTCCTTCACTAACACACAAGGGAGAACTATAATGACTTGAACTGGGTTCTGCTAATCCATGCTGCAACAATGTTAAACTTCTTTCTTCTTTTATCTCGATGAAAGGCGATAGCGATAAACTCTCATTGTTTTGCAGAGTTTTCCATCTTCTCTGGTCTTTATCTCGTAACTTTGTCAGATTGGTACACCTAGGTACATCTGCAAATTTCAGAAGCGCTGAATAACTTCACTTAATTCACTACTTGCTCAACACTCAGATGTTTAGTTTATCTTCAAATTTTCTAATATTGAAAAATTTGTTCATCTTGTTTTCAGCTCCTAATTCGTAACCGTCATCGTCCTCTGTAGATGAAGTTGTTGTGTTAATGGCTTACTGTTTACAGTTTGATCTCTAGTAAGGTTTCAAAAGATTCACATGTATCTTCCTCTGTCGTTTTCTTCTTCCTGGTGTTTTTCAATCACATAGTTCGATCCTTAACTTCTCTATTATCCTATAAGGACCTTGAGAGCTTTATTGGTAAGGAAATCTTTTCACTGGTAAGAACACTGACACCTGTCAATGCTAAAATTTCTTCGTAGTTTAGCATCATGTTTCCTTTTTCATTTTCTCTTGACTTATTTTCAAATTTTCTAAAGAATTTTCTAATTTCTCTTAAATCTTTTCCTCAAGTTCTTCACATATTCTCATGGATTTCTCTTGATTTTTCTTCCCAATTCTCTGCAAGAATCTTCAATGGACCTCTAATGTCTCGACCAAAAATCGTATTTCATTTGGTGAACATCATGCTTTCTTGATAAGCATTCCTAACTAAATAACGGTAAAAGGTAAACCAGCATCCATTCTCTTCCTGATTCATTACAATACTTAGTTAACATACTTTTCAATGTCTGGTGGAACCTTTCCAAGGCTCCTTGGTCTCTGGATGATAAACAGTTGACAACATTGTTTCTCCTAACAGTTCATCACATCTGAATAATTTTGAAGTAAAGTTCGTTCCTCTATCACTTTGCACAATTTCTGGTATTCCAAACTTGGAGAAAAACTCCGCAACTTCTCAACAATTACCTTTGCACTTATACTTCTTACAGGAATCGCCTCAGGATACCTAAATGCTGGACATTAATGTTAATAGATATTCATTTCACTTTCTTTGTTTTCGGAAATTGCGGCCAACCACATCTATAATTACCTTGCTAAAGGGTTCTCCTCCTTCTATGGAATGTGGGGGTGCTTTCTGAATAGTTTCATTCGGTTTTCCAGCTATCTGGCACGTGTGACACACTCTGCAAAATTTGCTAACATCCTTGTAAAGTCAGGCCAGAAAAAATACTTCATAACCTTCTCAACAATTCCTGATTCCCATATGTCCAGACTCGTCGCGCTACTGCTACAGCTTGTTTTTCAATGGATATGGAATCAAATTTGATAATATTCACCCATTCAGCATTTCCTGTGTGGTATATCTGCGGGTCGATGCTTCCTCATTAACAATCCTTCCTTTAGATAATAACAGGTGGGGTTTTGTTGCATCTCTTCTTGATCAACAACTCTGAAGAACAAATCAATAACATTTGTATCCCTCTTCTGCAGTTTCATTAGCTTCTCTCTTGTCCTTGACCAACACAGGCTGAATTCTCCATATCTGCTAACTCTGCTTCTGTAGTTTCATTACCATCATCAGGAACACTTTGACTATAGTCTCTTCAATAACAACAGGATCCTCTTCTTCTTGAGAAATCTCTTCACTACTAACACTGAAACTTCACTTTGTCCTGGAACAGTTCTTCTAGTAATCTTAAAAGATCCTTCACTTGATTCTTCTGGTGCAGGTAAATCCTCAGTATCTTCACTTGCAGACATAGTTCTCTTCATACTCCTGGTAGTTACACAGCTTGGAAACAGGTGGGGTTTTTCTTCTCTAAAGCTGCTGTAGGATAACCCTTAACGGTTTGTCTGTCACTATAGGACAAGGAACAAATGGTACACCACCAGCTTCATTGCCCAGTAAAACATGTACACCTTCAACAGCTAGTGAGTCCTTTACAGCAAAATCAACATTTCCTGTCCTGATTCTGGGACAAATCTGCAAGCGGCATATGGGAGGTTACCTCTTCTCCTCCCTATACCTGCCCTTCAAATAACTGAATCTCTGGTGATTCTTCTCCAACTAATGGTGAGCACCACGAACTACCACACTATGGTTACTCCCCGTATCACGTAATACCTTGACTAGTACCTGCACACTTCCTACTTGAGTTGTCAGGTACCTTCATGATCTCATGGCTTAAAGCCTCAGCTAATAAACCACTCCTGCTTGAAGTTACATTTCCACTGGTTGCTAAAGCACTCTGCTTGTTTAGTCTCGATTCGTTCCACACTCTTTCTTCGTAGTTTGCTTCACCTGGTTACACCTTTAACCACTTGACCAACTGGTTTTGGTCTGCTGTTGTGTCTGATAACAATCTCGACCTGTAGTGTCCTACTCTTCCACACTTGTAACGAACAACATTAGTCTTCTGTATCTGTCTTGAAAATGACTGGATGATGAGGATTTAACATTTAATTGCTGAGGGTGTTACCTGACTTGTATTGGCATGTATGGCCATAGAAGGATTTCCAGTTGTAATGTTCATTTCTTTGGATGAGATCTGAAACCTGTGCGTTGTTGGTTCTGGTACTTGACATTATAATTTCTTTTGCTAGAAATTATATTAAAATCTTCGCTCAATGTAGCAGCTTTGTCAAGTTTTTTAACCTCTCTCTCTCTTAAATAGGCTCTTATGTGTTCAGGAATTCCTCTAAGATATTGTTCTAGGACTACTAACTCCTCAAGTTCGTCCATAGATTTAACTTTAGCAGCCTCCAACCATCGTTTAAAACATCTTCTTACTTTACAGCATAATCCAGAAAGTTATCTTGTCATCCTTTCTCAAAGATCTGAATCTTTCATTATAATATTCAGGGGTCATCTGGTAAACTTGTAGCACATTATGTTTGAGTACCTTGTACTCTTTACACTGATCAGCTGATAAGGCTAAATAGGCACTTCTTCCTTTACCAATGAGAACACTCTGTAACAAGACCGACCATTTATCCCTCTGGCCATCCCATACAAACCTACTTTTTCAAAGTGATCAAAAACTCATCTGGGAGAAACTTCTTCTGTAAATTTTGGAATTAATTTCTGCACTCTTACTACACATCAAATACAGAATTCTGAATTACCTTGGTAGGGTTAGACAGTATTACAGGTAATGTGGATCGGAGAAGCTTTTGTGTAACTCCATCTCCCACTTTCATGTCTTGCTCTTTCTCTCTCCTCTTTTATCTTTCTCTTTCCTTCTTTTGCTCTTCTCTTTCTTCTTTATATGCTTTTTCTTCTTCTGCTCCTTTCTTTCTCTTTTCTCTCTATGCCTGCTCTCTTTCACTTGCATTTTCTCTCTTTCAGCCTGTATCCTCAGCTTAATCAAATTTCTTCTGCTTCTATACGTCTAGTTCTGCTTCTGCATCCTTTTCTCTTTCTTTTGTTCATGTTTATCTGTAAATTCTGCCTCAGCTGCATTCAACAATTCTTGCGCCTCACTTAACTCTTCATCTACTTTACCAGAGTCCATCAATGCTTCGATTGCAATGCATTTCACTTGTATCTTAATCATACCACTAAACACCACCACAGGCTAAGGCTAAAGCAAGCCATTGAGCTTTAGTTAGCTTGGATTCAGATAACTCTTGGATGGAAGGAGCAGCTAACAACTTTTGTACATTGAACAGGGCCATTTTCTCTAAGTTACTCAACTAAACAATTCACAATGCAGTGCAAAAACAACTATGTGGTCACTCTCCTATCAAAATATATCCCTAACACCACCAGTATAAACCATAAACCAGAGTGATATTTTTGTTTTTTGTTCCACTGGTCTCTGGGCTTGACAATGCTATGTCGATCGTATCAGTACCTGGTTATTACACAACTAATCTCAGTTCAAAGAATATACCTCGCTTCAGCCAGATACCTGAACTCATAACATTAATTGTTACGACTGAGTACTCTAAAGGTAACAGTGATCCTTAAGAAAAAGCTTGTTTATCAATCACTTGAAAAAATCAAACTAGTTCGTCCAGAATATGTGTGAGAGTATAAAAAATTAAGCTGAAAATCTTCTAGAGTAAAGGGCATCACTCCATCAAAAAACTCTAACTAACACCTGGTCTTAATTCACTTTAGCAAAACTAAAAGAACAAAACATGTTTATCACTTTGCCTTATGCACACACAATCAATCCTATTCACTGGTGATCAATAAATGAAACACTGTTTTCTAAAAATGTTAAATACAAAAATTTATTTTTAGATTCAAAGGTTATAACTAGAATTCACAATTAATTAGAATTCACAATCTGAAAAATTTACTATTAGTTGAAAATAACACAAAACTCAATGAATTCTTGAATTAAATTATGAAACAAACTAATTCACAAAAACTTTATCAGGAATTTAAATTAATCAGAAGTAAAATTTAAATATCAAGAATCACTCAAGATTTAAAAGAAAAATCTCAATAAATGAAATCAAGTATGCAATGTTAAATTAAGTATGCAATATTAAATCAAGTATTGCAATGTTAAATTACCAGAAATATTTACAATGCTATGCAAATTAATGTTACATCACAAACGTAAAAATGTGAAAATATAAAGAAATTGTAAATGAAAAACACACAAAATACACGTAGATTTATCCAAAAAATGATTTCTTGTTTAAAATTTCCTAACTTATCACACCATAACCTCCTAACTTATCATACCATGGTATCAATAAGTAAAATTCCGTTACCTTACACAACTTGTGAAAACCTCTGTAAATCCACTTGCAGCTGCGTTACACATTACACTTTTTACCGAGCGCGTTACGAACTAAATAACTGCTAAATTAGATATAAAGTTAATGTTAAAAGTGACCTACAAAAATTTACGTTAAATAATCTCTTCCTAATTAGGAATGAGAGAGAGTGAAGATATGGAACCAAATCGACTGGTCTCAAGAAATCAGAATATGAAACAAATTTTTAGGATTCCGTTAATACGTGAAACATTACATGATAGTCATTAAAGCATTTTGGGTACGAATACAAAGTTCTAGAAGCGAAGTCGACGTCATTAAAGCGTTTTGGGTGCGAATACAATGGAGAAGCTTCTAGAAGGAAAGTTCACGTCATCCCAGCAATAAAACATTTTAGGCATCTTACAAAACATGACGTAATTGATCAGGACCGTATTCTTTCTCTCAAAGTGGCGAGCATTGACTCAAATAGCGCATGCAACAACATAGAAATCCTCGTCTTGAGCGCACGTATGGGACGAATCAGCGTTTGTTAAATCTGTCATCGCTAATCCCAAAACAAGCGTTCCCTCTTCATCTCAATGACAATTGAAGTAAACAAGCCTGGTGGACACACACGTGTTCACGCAAGCACGCTTTTACCAAGAAAGATATTCGTTCTAAATTACGTTACTATTAAAATTATAACAACACTTCTAAATTCGCTATCGAAGTAATCATTAGTACTTTTGAGATCTGATGTCAAACTAAATGTGACACTTCAACAACCATTATCATTAAACATAACCACATGAAAATTCAATGTCAAAAAATTATGGGAGGATATCTGTGTTATAAAATAATATAATAAAATATATATATATATATATATATATATATATATATATATATATATATATATATATATATATATATATATATATATATATATATATATATATATATATATATATATATATATATATATATATATATATATATATATATATATATATATAACATATATTATATATATATATATATGCATTATATATATATATATATATATATATATATATATATATATATATATATATATATATATATATATATATATATATATATATATATACTCTCACTCTCTCTATATCTACTATATAACATATATATATATATATATATATATATATATATATATATATATATATATATATATATATATATATATATATATATGTATGTTAATATATATATATATATATATATATATATATATATATATATATATATATATATATATATATATATATATATATATATATATATATATATATATATACATATATATATATATATATCATAAATATTGCACTGCTGTTCATCCTCAATGTATTTTTTTGTGCGTTCTATCAGGAACCAACGTCGTTGTAGCGGCCAAATCAAGTAGGCAAATTTAAGTGTAGCGATTCGCATGGAGAAGAACGAGTACCATTTGAGGCATTTCCCCTATGAAAATTTCCATATCAGCCTTAAAATAGGTGGGTCCTAAAGTTCTTTTTTCCTTTCTATCTGTCTCTCTTGGCGAATGTTTCTAATAGAGTGTAGATGCCTAGGGCATGACTGTAGGCCTGTTTTTAACCTAGGCCGGTCAGAGAACAGGCAGAGAGAATCAAGGTTTCGGGGAGACAACACGTCCGTTTGGGCCTCTCCGTCCTTTTTGTCTATTATTTCTATTAGTGAAGTGAAGAAGCAAGTGCAAGAACTTCCGGTCGTCCGTTGATGCGCAACAACGCTGCGTCCTAAGGTAAAGTCTGTGTCTTTTGTTTAAAACTTTGTCCATTCTTTTAACCTCTTTTCTGTATTTCCCAGTCTTTCTTTGTTTCATTCTCCAGCCACCACTTACGGGATATGCTATTACGAAGTCTACATTAAGCCAAATTATTATATTGTTTAGATTGTGAAATTTTCCCAGTAAGTCTCGAGTTGGGCAAGCAAGTCATTTTTAATACTCTGGTATTCGTTATGCCTAGCGCTCATTGTTTGGGGAGAACCGTTGTGTTTTTTTTGTATTTAATATTCTTTGTTAAGGTTAATTACCCCTTAACTAGCGACCTTTGATTTATTAACGTCTGTCTTTGAGAGGAGGTTAACTCGTAGCAGGAACGGAGTTACTTAGCGTTCTTGTGTGCAGGACCAGTGGAACTTTACGTAAATTAACCAATAACTGATCATTAAGACACCCACTTAACATTGACGACCTTCGCATAGAATCACAAAGTAAATTTTAAAGAATCTGGAGAAAAGGAAATTAATTACATTAATTCCAAAGATAAAAGTCAGATATTGAATTCCATTTTACTCTTCCAAACAAGGCGCCAGGCATAGATGGGGAAAAGAACACAGAATATGCCGTCAGAGAATTTGCCGAGGCCCTCACTCAAGCTCATACCAACAAGGAACACCTGCGGTTTTTACGTGAATGTCGGGATGAACAAGTGATACCAAGATCGTTCCGCCAACCAATTCCTTGCTGAAATTAGAAGACCAACCCTTCGGTGAAATACAACGTGCCATAATGGAAACATATCAACATCAAAACATTGGAAACCAAAAAAGAATTTTGAAGATCTCACGAGAAAGACGACATTTTGAAACTCAGTACCACCGGATTGGAAGATTCCCTCCGTGAATATTGTCATGTGAAGATGAGAATCAAGTGTATCCGGAAACTGAAACGGAAACACGATAATAAAATGAAGCTGTTGATTGAAGCCCTTGGACCAACAACGCCAATCATGAATGTGTCTCGTCCAACTTATCAAACAAACAGCTGGATAGAAATGTAACTGGTGCCTTAGGCTACGGTTTAAACTTGCTTTATCTCCTGGCGGAAGGAACAGTGTAAATAACTAAGGACTGTGTAATTTGGAAAAATATAGTGATTTAACAGATAAAGTGAAATCGAACATGGTTAAGGAGTGATTTATGGAAGTATGAAAAAATCAGACACCACAAACGTCCCCAAAAGATTTATGGTTTGCTATTAATGAACTGAAAAAGATAAAAATATACACATGACAAAAGCAGATAAATCAGGCGCCCTTGTAATTTTAAATAAAAGTGAATATATAGAAAAATGCAAAATCTTTTTAGGTGATAATACATATAAAGAATTAAATAAGAACCCGATAGAAAATGTGAATAGTGGTTTCAATAAGAAAGTGAAAAACCTGTTAAAAGGTAACGAAAGCCTTATAAAGAAGTTGTGTGTGACCTCTCCATCGCTACCATACATGTATGGTACAATAAAAACTCACAAAGCAAACTTTCCTGCCAGGCCAATTATCAGTTCAGTTGGTTCCGCATCATATAAACTGGCAAGTACTTGGTAGATATTCTCAGCCCATTAGTGGAGTACCATCTCAAATGCAAATATCCAAGAATAATGTGGACCTGATAAATAAGCTAAATAATTGTAGAGATTAATAGTGAATCAGGCTTTGTAAGTTTTGATGTTGTATCACTATTCACAAAGGTGCCAATAGATGATCTGACGTTTTTTATCTGAATTGTTAGAGAACACACAGCTGGATATCCATTTTCGAAAATCTTTAATTGAACTGATTAAATTACGTGTAAAAGATTGTAAATTTGAATTTAATGGTAAATTTTACTCACAAAATTTTAGTATGTGGCAATGAAACCCTCTATCCCCAGTGTTAAGTAACTTATATATGGAATTTTTTGAAAAGAAAATATTAAACAACATAATCCCATGTAATGTAACATGGTTTAGGTATGTTGACGACTTAATTTGTGTATAGCCAGGGAACCAAGATGTAAAAAACTTTTGCTAAGTTAAATCAATTAGTACCATCAATTAAATTCACGATGGAAATGGAAAATGATGGGTGCTTACCGTTTCTGGATGTCCTCATACGAAGAAATAGTAGTGGGTTTAAATATAGTGTGTATAGAAAACCCACTAATATTTCTTCCTA
>NC_089783.1:1916485-1941485 GCF_040412425.1 Macrobrachium rosenbergii | reverse complement strand
GCCCTGAATATATTGATGATGAAATAGATAAGATTAGGAATGCAGGCAAAAAATTGAAATATCCTGATAGTGTATTAAACAGTGCATTTGAAGCGGCAAAAAGACTATGTATCAAAACCAGAAAGAACCTTACAACACAAAAAAATTGCTTGTTCTGCCTTATAATAATAGTATGAAAGATATCCTCATCTTCTTAAGAATTTTGGTGTTAATGTCGCATTTAAGAACAATACAACAATGAAAAATGTACTTATCAAGAACTCCCCAGACAATATTAAAGGGTGTATATAAAATTCCATGTAAGTCTTGTGACAACTTTTATATTGGCCAAACCGGGAAAGCACTGGAAAAAAATTGAACAACATAAGAAATGTGTGAGATATGCACAAGGAACAGTGGTATATTTGTACATGTTAGTGAGAACAATCATGCTATCAACTGGGAAGGGCAAAAGGATTGTATATTCTAATAATGCACTGGAAAGGAACATCATTGAATCTAGTCATAAAAGAAAGTTACAACCATAATATGAATATCAGTCAAGGGATGTATAAACTTGATCCTTTAATATCAAAAGAAATTTGTAAATTGTTTTTAAACTTTTAAGGTAGGCAGTAGAGATATAAAATAGGATTATCATATTTGTAAACACAGTACGAGTAGTAATGTTAATGAGTTTCCCAAACTCGCCTCCATGACACCTGTCAGGTGTGGATCTGAGGTGGGGTATGGTCTGTTTATCAGCAATGTCCTGAGAGTCTATTGTGATTTTTAGCCAAATGAGTTTTAAAGGCCACTCCTACCTCGACACCGGCCTGAGTGGGGATATGGAGCCTCTAACGGTTTTTGTATGTTCGTCAGTACTGTTCTTGTAGTATATATATTTGTGACTTCTCACACTCTGTATCAGTCCTTCGTCAATGGCTTGGAAATAAAGTCAGAAACCGGTCAGGACCTACACCCTCGTTTCTTATTTTTCACCTGTGGTAATGTGATAAATGATACATATAAAAGTATAATATATATATATATATATATATATATATATATAAGTATGTATAAATATACTGGTAACATTTTACTAGATACATATGTATTTGTAATATACAATGCCCTCTGAACTTCTCGAATTCTTCGCCCTTTTTTGGATACAAAATGTCACTACAAAGCCTTAAGATCCAGTTGCAAGAAATATGAAGAATTTATGATTTCCGGTGGTCAGGACGACTATGGTACCGCGTTCTGATTAGGGAACCCTGGTTTGTTTCCCGCTACCGGACATCATAATATCTTCCTATTTCTTGCACTTGGATCTTGAGGCTTTGTAACGAAGAATTTGAGAAGTTTAGAGGGCATTGTGGCTATTACAATTACATAGCCTATATACGTATATACAGTATATGTATATACCCATCGATTTTTAATAGACTTCCCTTATAAAAACAAATTGTTATTCTGCAGTCGACTAGAATTTCTAAGGAAAGTTTGTAATAAATGTACGCCTACAAGTGTAATGTACATACAAACACATGTACACACGCACATATATAATATGTAGTATGCATATATACACACACACACACATATATATATAATATATATATATATATATATATATATATATATATATATATATATATCTGTCTATCTGTCTGTCTGTCTGTCTATATATATATATATATATATATATATATATATATATATATATATATATATATACACACATACATACATATACAATTATGTATGTATGTATGTATGTATGCATAAAGGTACAAAAGAACACTTCCATACTGATTAGAGGTTAATCTAGATATAATTATCATGGATAAATGCCGGTTGAATAAGCATAGCAATAATATACCATTCACACCACACATATCAAACTATTTTCAAATCCATTGCATAACAAGGACTAATAACGTACAGTAATAATATTCACGTTCAGTAACCTAAGCAGCAAGAGTGTCTAAATAGCTTACAATTAAAGCCACTTCTCGCTACCAATTAGCAAAACATTTTAAAGACACACATGCAAACACTCGTCAAATATGACACCATTTCAGATTCTCAGAAGCCAGCTGAGCTGGAACTATGAGGTATTAAGTCGGACTCGTAATTAAATTCTCGAAGCCTACGCGTTCTGTCATTTATCTCAGAAGTCCACTTCACACCGACGTGGCTATTATCACTGAGGTACTTTTCACCCTGTTGGGATGTTTAGCCTCTCGAGGTAGATACAAGACTGAGAGGCATAAGTCATGTCACTGATAGCTCTCTGTATTAGCTCTTTCATTATGTGGTAATGTGGTTTGATAACCTTTTTCCTTTTGCTGGACTTTCGTTATATAATAATATCTCATAGTTTGCTCCTAAACTTTGACAGAAATTTAATTTCATAATCGATTTCTTTGGTGGCTGAATAACTTCGCCTCCAGATGTCAAAGTAATATAGGAATTACTGAATGAGAAAAATGATTAATGATGGCATATTATTTCTGAGTTTATGTGAGAAATCGCGTGGACGATGTTGTAAATGAAATGCTGATTTCAACAGAGCAGTTTGGTGTATATGATAGGAATGTGAAAGGAATTTTTGCTTATAAATTGTCTAACTGAAGTTTTATACATATATATATATATATATATATATATATATATATATATATATATATATATATATATATATATATATATATATATATATATATCATTAACATAAGAAAAGGAACCATTCGAAATGTCTGCAAAAAGAGTAGGTAAGATAAAATTTCTGTAAACTCAAACCTTCGGTCATCCTCACTAAATGAAACCATAGCACCTTGGGAATTCAGGACCAGAATGAAGGCACCCTGAGTGACGAATGTTGAATTTGAATTCAGCCGAAGTATTCCCCAGGACAAGTTAACCCCAGGAGATATATACACGGATGCCAGGGACCAGCCCAAAGTTGAGATGGATTACAGCAATAACCTGAGGTCACATAGTTTCTCAACGCCTCGAGAATTGGCGTAATAGAAATCAATGTCTCAGAGGTCCGTTTCATATAGTGAAAGGCGATTTGGGAAGGTTTCTGGCATCCTGTTTCGTAATTTTAATTCAGGTAAGGTCTGGGTTATTCAAGATTACAAAGGAGTGTCTTTGCTACTACAGTTGTACAGGTCGCATTGCCTGAGGATGTTGTGCAATCAGAACCTCAAAGGTTCAAGCGAAGATGAGATGTTTCTTGCCCTAGAACAGTTCACCTTGTATTTTGGTAATTTATGTAAACTTTTGTCCGTTTGTTTATTAATTTATAAATTCATCTTTTTCCGTTCCTAATAACTGTTCTCTTGTTTCTGTGTTTCTTGTTATCTTCTGCAACTTCTTTCAAATCAACACCATATTCTCTGGAAGCTTGAATTTCAAATCAATGGCCCCTACAGGATTGTTTTACAGTATATGAATAGGGGTTTATCTTCTGAATAATAATAATAATAATAATAATAATAATAATAATAATAATAATAATAATAATAATAATAATAATAATAATTATTATTATTATTATTATTATTATTATTATTATTATTATTATTATTATTATTATTATTAATTCATCTTTTCTTTCCTGATAACTGGTCTCCTCTCTGTATTTCTTATTATCTTCTACAACTTGTTCCAAATCAACACCATATCCTCTGGAAGCTTGAATTTTAAGTCAATGGCCCCTGCAGGCTTGTTATATATGAAAAGGGGTTCATCTCCTGAATAATAATAATAATAATAATAATAATAATAATAATAATAATAATAATAATAATAATAATAATAATAATAATAATTTCCAATTTTCTTACACAAGGGAGCTATGCGTTCTGAACAGCCTCGTTTATCTGTGCAAACACCATAAAACTCTCCATAAATACCTCCCCTCGTTTTAAATTTTACGGTTTCCGCGAGGTATTCCTCCCCCTTAGCTAGAACGGACGAACGACGAGTCATCAAATTTCAGCAGCAAAATCCCGAAACAAACTTTATTATTTTTTTCCTTCCGGGTAATAATACGTTGAGTCACACGAGAAGGGTCCAGGTGTACGCTTGATGTTTTCAGAGTCTGATATGAAGGCCATTAAACGCGTTTCACTACCTGCGCTGAGGCTTTACACATCAATTAGAAAGGGTTAGTGACGTGATATCATACTTGTAATGTGTGTTATGGCCGTAGAGAATTTTAACCAAGTGGAGGACCCACCCACTTATGTTACAGGTGTCAAGTGCTCTGAAGGTAAAATGTTATCGAGGCAATTTGAATAGAAATGTTGATAATTTGGAAGTGAAAACATCACGATGCGTAAGATTTTGTTTAAGTGGAATGGCTGTAGGATATTCAGAGAATGTGAGATACATAGGCTTATACCCTGCTAAGCAAAGCTAAGCTGATTGTCATTCTGAGTTAAATAATGTTTTTTCTATTCTTATCCATTCAGCTTATCTTAAAAAGTGTTTTTTTCTCTTGATGTTAACTCATCTCCATGAGTCATATTTATTGCTAAGAAAAATCGTATATTCAAAATGCTACTTCACATTAATATCTAGAATAAATTTTCTTTCATTTATCACAGGCGAAAGTGAGGGCATATACTGTACGTTGGGAGAGTGACTCGTTTTGGGCAAAACTATGCCCAAAACAAGGTTGCGTCATGTGTCTTTGATCTGACAAGCCAGAGAAACGACAGACAATAGCTCATATCAAAAACTGCTTTTGAAGATTCAGGTAAGTGCCATCAAGGATGTTTGTTAGTTATAATGATAAATAAGTAATGTCTTCAGTGATGCTATGATTTGTAATGACTTGTAGTAATGACTGTTGCAAGTCATTATATCAAGAATTCCGGACAGTACTTGCAGTCACACATGAGATGCGAGAGAAGAACACATTTATAGCAAGTATATGGTTTATCACTCATATACAACAGATGACACCGATACTGAATAAGCCTTTTCTTGTGGAGTTACATTAACTGAAAGGATGAGAAATACAATAAAGATATTAGGGTATGTGAAAGGGTTGACCAGAGTGTTTGGGATGTTTTGAAAATGTAGAGAGAATGGAGAACGTAGGTTGGTATATTTCAAAATAGAAATAAATTTCACATAGGTGAGCACACAGGTTCACAACGCTTTAAACAAGCCTTCTGAGTAGGTGTAAAATGACTAATGTTTTGGATTTCATAATTAATATTATTATTTTTGATTTATATTTATTATTATTAAATCATTTTTTAAACAGAGGAACCATCTATGAATCAACACTTCAAGTACAAATGTAGAAATGATAGCTTGTGATATCTCTTTGGCAGCAACCTCTGTTCTGTTAGAGAGAGAAAGAGAGAGAGAGAGAGAGAGAGAGAGAGAGAGAGAGAGAGAGAGAGAGAGAGAGAGAGAGAGAATTATCACCACTGCATCTCTTTCTTGCCAGCTACAGAAACAGGAACCCAAAAGAATCTAAATGAAGACCCCAATATCATTCATAAATTGTTTCAACCACGGATGCAACATAATCCGAATGCCAATATTATTGAGAGAACAAGTTCCCAGAGAAGGTACCTAATAACGAAAGCTAAGCCGACAAATTAATTACTCCTGTTTATTTCCAATGGGACACACGCTGAGCAGAGAACCAGTCGGAATATATGATTTATATTTAGCCAAAACATTCCCTTATAAACTAATTAATCTTGAGGAACCTGCTTTGTGAAATATAATATAACAGTCCAGTCTCATTTAGGCTTAATTGTATTACTTAGATAAGTCGTCATACTTAATCCGGAGCTGAATAGAAATGTTTCATTTGTTGAGAAGCCTTCTGGTGTTGCTGTGTGGAAATGTGCTATTAGATCATCGTATATTTGCTTGTAATGGGAAATGATTTTATCGCGTTAAGTGCAAAGGAAAGTTATATGGATCTAAACGATGTTCCTGAGATGATATAATAATTCCTGGCATACCTGTGAACGTAAAAGGCCTCCGAATCTTTATTTATAGTCCAATCCTATTCATTGTCTGTTATCCCAAATATCTGGAGTGATCGTTAACGTATACTTAAATTTAGAGAACAATTGGAAGATAGATATTTTAAAGATACCGTGTAGTAATTCATCAAATCTACGCTGGTAGGCGAGACAGGTTGATCGCACTCCATCAAAGAATAACAGAGCAAAAAGATATATTTTAAACATTTATCATCGGAGAGTTGGGAATTTTCCTACATATCAGAAATACAGGGCATGTCATTAACTGGAGTGGGGCGGAGTTGGTTTTCAAAAGTAGCTGTCCGTACAAAAGAAGGATGCTGGAATCTGCTATCATCAATCAAACCAACAATATGAACCTGTCAGGAGGACATTGGAAATCGGATGACATCGACACCTTAATCCTCAAACCCCTCGTGAAGAAGATGACCCAAGAAACGCGACCGCCAGATCCATCGCCAAACGGGAGCTAATGAGGCCAAAAACCACTAGGGAATTTGGTCATTCTCCTCCTTTAGAAACGCCACCTCCATATCATCGGAGGCCTAGGGCCACACCTTTATGTTTTTGTATATATACCATTGTAACTTTCCACCTGTCCATATTCTACCAGTGAACAGGGCACAGAAGTTAGTGCCCGAAATATATGGTTTCAACGTTTAAATAGTGTTTTATGGGCCTTCTTATATTCATATTACACTGTAGTATTACAGGAAAAGACATTCATATATATATATATATATATATATATATATATATATATATATATATATATATATATATATATATATATATATATATATATATATATATATATATATGTTTTATATTTCAAATATTTTTATAGAATACTGAAAATAGAATGTTGATTATGAATTTTAAGGAGCCACAAGTTATGCATAATATTCCCAAACTAGAAACCTATCTTAAAATTTTTCTTCCTTCCCAATGATGGTTTCCGTAAAAATAGTTATAAAGATCATTAACAATTAATTTCTACTTGTAAACATTAAACTTATTCCCCCACACAAAAAAACACGAACACTTGAGTCTCTTTTAATATCTTAGGAAAGACTGTCCGTCTCTAGCATCCAACGTCATTTATAAATTTACTTGTCCCAACTGTGAGCTAGGAACCTACTGAAAGTCCGCGTCTACAGCCACCAGGGCGTTAGCTATAGGAATGGTGCAGATTGTCCAGACGAAGATTTATATATAAAAAAAAAAAAATTTTAATAGCTACAGTCCAGCACGAGAACGAGCTTACGACGCTGTAGTCAATTTTCATAAAAGCACTCGTTCCCTGGCTAAATACCCAGGCGTCTTCCACACATTAGTTTATTACCTAATTGTTCTGCTCTTCCGTTTACTTCCTGCTCGTTTTAATTTTTGATGCTTACTCACTTTTTAGCAACGCACTAGTTAGGTATGTTTTAGAGTATTTTAAGAAATGGATTTTTATAATTGGATTATATATAATGACGTTATTCTTTAATAAAAGAAATATATATTGTGTCATTGCAGCCTTGAAAATGCAATGGATTATTGCACAACGCCGTCGATGATAATAAACGATGATAATTGTTCATGTGCCTTTCCATCTGCCCTCTCTCTCTCTCTCTCTCTCTCTCTAAGACTCTCTCTATCTCTCTTCTTGAAAATATATATATATATATATATATATATATATATAAATATATATATATATATATTTATATATGTGTGTGTGCCTGTGTGTATTTATGTATGTTTATTTTGCAATTATTCGCTCAGGCACAGTCCACTAAGTTTACAGGCGGTGAATTGACGCAAAGAGATAACACCATTATCGGGTGCTCGAGACAAAGCGTTGATTTGGAAGTTGGATATTCCATTCAGCGCATTCCTTTGAATAGATGTCCTTATCAGTTCAACACAGATCGCCGTCATATTCACCATCTGGCGCACAAAATGAGCAGATAAGCGATGCCGTAAATGGTTACTGAATAAACAGAGTCGATTACATTAATAATTATTTTACAGTATATTAGCATATTATGTACTAAATTAGTATAAGTTTTAACAATTAAAGGTCAGATCCAAAGCCAACGCATACATATATTTGATTTTGTAAACATAAAATATATTCTAAAAGATCAAATTATATCCACATTGAAAAGTTATCACTGAAAGAACGGAATATCTGGTCACAAAAAAACAGACGAACTAACGATGAATATTTTCCCCTCGTAGAGAGTTCAGAGGAATATGTCTAGAATATGTCTCCTGCCAATATTTGCGCGGTAGAAATCTGGACAAATCTGACGCAGCCAGCTGGAAAATTATTGATGAATTGAAAACTCCACGGGACTCGAGGATGTAGATTTTCGGCTCGATTTACATTTAAACGACCTTGGAAAGAGTTTCCTCCAAGCCGCATCGTTCATGTTTGGGGTTTGGATCTTTGTTGTGAATACCTTATGTGGGTCGATGATAGTTCATTTGGAATCTCATTTTTAGTCTTCTTTATTCAAGGAACGAAAGTAACTGAGATAAAATCACTTTTTGAAATACCTGGCCTAGCGCAATTCTTATAACATTTAGAATTCCCTTCCAGCGCGTGGAAGGTGACGATTTGACCAAAGACAAGAAAATTGTGACTCAACAAAGACACCCTGTAAGTAAAACCTCTTTGTTTTGTTACGCTATCTGCTGGTCTACCTAACCCCAATGATCATTTTTGGGGCATCACGTTTCACTCCATCGACCTGTCTCCCATAAACCGTTTTACTGTTTTGTATCTTTGTAATACGTAGAAAGATGAGGGGCCTTTAAATATAGAAATTGTATTGAATTTTTTTATTTTGAACCAGAGCACTAAATCTTCCCGTGTCTTTCTGAAGATTTATGATCACGAATCATAAAGTATTGAGAATTTTATCCAAAATAGTTTGTAAAGTCTGTGGAGGTTATAAATTTCTAAGATGGCTTAGGGTTTCATATTGGTATCTTTATTGATATATATACAAGAGAAGAGAAACTGAAAACACCCGTGGAGTAACTGAATGGGGTCCGCCCCGGGCGGCACTATCCGGGGGACGGCACTCTGGAATCTTTTGAGCAGGTCTAGTCTGGCATTTTTTTCTAGATTTTCTATCATATTAGACAATCAGCTTCTAACAAAGCTCGCAAGGTTCCGTTGTAATGGGATTGCTGTGTTGTTTTTTTATTAGCTTTATGAAGTAAAATAAACGATTGAGATGTTAAGGCTTAAAATGTGCGTTTAAAGGTGTAATTTTCACCCCTTCAGTACATTTTAGCACTGAAATGACGGCACTTTCAGAGTCTGGACATGCGCCCTGCCCGCTTGTTACGCAACTGAAAACACTAACAGTCGAAATGTCCGTGTCTTTGGGAGTGCTTGTATACTGAAGTGGCTTTTGAGGAATTAAGACAGGATAATGATTGCTATAGGTTGACCACGAGATGATAAGATTGCAAATGAGGAGCTGCAGTATACTTGTGGATATTGGGACTGAGGCTAACCAACAGATTTAAGGCATGTCTTAATCGATGAAGGAGACGTTCCGACAGAATTTACGAGAGGAATGATGGCTCATTTATTTAGCAGGTCAAAGCGATAAAGAAAACTAAGAATTTCAGGGACATAACATTCCTTTATATACTTTGGGAGGTTTGGAGGCCTTTGAATGTGAAAGTAAGACACTTAGCAAAAGGAAGAATAGTGTACAATTACCTAAAGTAACTTTCACAAATTCAGAGAAAAACATAACATTCCTTTATATACTGTCAGTTTCACCGAATTTTGAATGTGAAAATAAGACACTTGGCAAGAGGAAGAATAGTGTACAATTACCTCAATAACTTTCACAAATTCAGAGAAAAACATAATATTCCTTTATATACTGTTTTCAGGTTTGGTAGGATTTTGTGAGTGTGAAGGCAGGACACTTGGCAAAGGAAGAATAGTGTACAATTACCTGGAATCCCCTGAACATTCATCCCAAATTCAGAGAAAAAACATAACATTCCTTTATATACTCAGGAGGTTTGATGTATTTTGAATGCGAAAGTATGACACTTGGCAAAAAGGAAGAATAATGTACAATTACCTAAGTAACTTTCACAAATTCAGAGAAAAAACATAACATTCCTTTATATACTGTGGGAGGTTTGGTAGGATTTTGAATGTGAAAGTAAGACACTTGGCAAAAGGAAGAATAGTGTACAGTTACCTAAGTAACTTTCACAAATTTAGAGAAAAAAAGTTCATTAAAAAAATTCCAAGATACAACGTTTTATTGCCTTGACGTCTTTCGTCCATTCCGCTAAATAAAATGATACACTTTACAAGTTTTTTTACAGGTGCCATTAACTTATGAAGAAGAGTGTTACGTCATAGACGCCTCGTCCTCTGCACCTTTTTAAAATCCAACCGGATATGAAAGATGCATTGTAATATACTCGTATATCATTTTAGTTGCCCAGAGAATTTAACTCGTTACATTAATTAAAGCACAATTAATGCTGCCAAGAAAAAACGGAGTCAGAACCGTTTTTAGTTTTCTGTGAAAGAAAACCATTGAGACGGCTATTTGTCTGTCCGTCCCCACTTTTTCTGTCCGCCCTCAGATCTTAAAAACTACAGAGGATAGGGCTGCAAATTTTATGTTGAAAATCATCCACGCTCCAATCATCAAACATACCAAATTGGGGTCACATTAGCCAACAGTAGTTTTTATTTTATTTAAGGTTAAAGTTAGCCATGACAGTGCGTATAGCACCGCTGTGGGTGCCAACAAAGTGGCCACCACCGGGGCATGGCTGAAAGTTTCAGTGGGCCGGCGGCTGAGAGTTTCATGGGCCGTGGCCGAAAGTTTTGTTCAGCATGTACAGAAAACTCGATTGCGCCGAAGAAACTTCGGCGTTTTTTACTGTTGCTTAGTTATATTGAACATCAAAGCTCAAAACTAAGGTATGCACTAATCTGACAAGAACTTCAGATGAATTGTTTATTTATGATTATAGTTTTTAGTGAATTTAGAAATTAACTATATTAATGCTATATCAGTGTTTAGGTTATTTGTAATTACATTGTTTTTAACAATCTAATTTATAACATGCTAAGAGATTCACAATTTCAAAAACAGTCTTTGTAATAAAAGGAAATAATGTAGTAAGTCCGCTTATACATAATTGTGATTTTTACCAATTCATTTTAACCCAGTCCCCATGGAAGCCATAACGGAAATAATGAGACAACTTGGTGCAGACATCGGAATAAACGTAATTTTCAATACCCCAGAACTTGAAAATGTAAAAATTCCAATTGAAATGAAATATTTAATCAAAGTCTTGAAAAGAACGGACAGCGCGAATATGTTGAATGAATAGCGTGGAATTAATCCAGTCCCCATTTTAAGACCTTTATTGGTAATTTGCCAAGACCAATTCAATAATCCAGTCCCCAATAAGCCCGCTTTGTCGGTAATTTGCTAACGAAAATCATTTTCATCCAGTCCCCAAAAAGCCTATGCGTCAGTAATTTACTTCCTTTTACTTTTTCAATGAACAAACACCAACGCGTTATTATATATTTCATTCCTTCGAAATTTCAGGTAAGTCCTTGTATTTAGATTCTGTCATAAAAATGCATCAATACCTGTTCGAAAACACGATATGTTACGAGAACCCATCCATTTTCAATTAGGCCCCATGAGTTTAAAACCACTTGGATTTTATTTTTTAGGGACTGAAAAAAATTATTTGTATATTTCAGTCCCCAATCAAACCTGGTATGATGCTAAATGGGAAAATAATTCAAATGAAAATATGTCCTTTTTAGGTTCAAACAGGACTTTTTCTGTTGCTGGTCATGAATGACTTTATACATTAGGCCTAATCGTGATTGAAAACCCTGTACTGAAAGTCATGAAGGCTATAGGTAATAAAAATACCAATAAATATTTAAAAGATAATATATTAAACATTTGGAAAATTTTGACTCACTGGAGTCGACCCCACCTGCAAAATGTCGGCAAAATCTCAGCAGAGCAAACTTTGAGTGCTTCATGTCCTCCGGATAAAGGAGAATCATTTGTTTTACGAAAGATGGGTAAAAGAAAAAAACAGTAAAAAAGGAAGAGTCCGTGATAAAAAAAATAAATTAAAACAAGTCTCATCTATCTCAAGGAAGATTTTCAATCCCAGCTAAGAACGTTGTTTCATCGTTTACTTGGAAATGTTGATTTTCTGGTTGAAATTATTAGAGATTAGTTTTAGTTCTTAATAGTATGGTCCCCGGATTAGAAAATGAGGCAGAATTGGAGGCAGATATTGGAACTCTAGGCTCATGTGATATTATAATAAGTCTTAAAGGGATTAATGCCACACATAGACATATATATACATATATATAAATTTTAGAAATATAGTGTTTTGTTCCTAAAACACAACAGAAAATGTCAATTCTTATAGATCAATAATTAAGACTGAGACTGATAAATGAAAATATCTTTGGATATTGTGAAGCAACAAAAATATATTAATAGTTAGTATCATATATTATTCAGGAAAAGGTTAACAGAAAATAATAACAACTCTACATTTTGGGAAAATCCATCAGCAGCATTTGAATTTCAGTTATGGAACAAATGATCCAACTTTGGTTCCAAAGATAACCCCTATATGGAAGAGGCGCTGGAGATAAATACAGTATATATATATATATATATATATTCGTATATATATATAAATTATATTACATACATAGTTGAGCATACATATATATAAATGGTATAAATATATATAGTCATTTATTTATATCCATATACATATTGAAAAAGGAAGATATTATACTTTCCTTGGAAATAACGTTATTGCCCTCGCCAAAGTTACATTTAGGGATACATAAAAGATCATTGGTATTATATATATATATGCCGATATATATATATCACCCCATAGAGCTATATATAGCACAGAATTAATCCCCACCTGTGTGTGTGTGTGTGTGTGTGTGTGAATGGGCAATCACAGAAACCCATTGCATGCATGTTCTGTTGCATACATGTATGCATTAATATAAATGCCGAAATAAATTTCCTTTAACTTGTGATATAGGTGAAAACCAAGGTTTATTTTTCAATGAAACTTCAAACAAAACATGTTTTTATAAGCATGTAGTATATAATATCTGGTCATCTATATGTCAAACATGAATACAAAACTAAAAAAATGAAGAGTAATGCGCCAAAGTTTCTTCGGCGCAATCAAGAATTCTGCACAGCGTACTAAATCAAGGCTACAGAATATAGATCCTATCTTTCGGTGGTCTCGAGGTAGATACCCAGCACGAGCAGGTCGAGGCATTTGATGCCTGACGTATAGCGTTGCCAGAAAGCAAAGTTATGGCTAACTTAACCGAAATAAAATAAAAACTACTGAGTCTGGAGGGCTGCAAAATGAATGTTTGATGATTGGAGGGTGGATGATCACAAGACCAATTTGCAAAATTTGCAATCTCTGTAGTTTTTAAGATCTGAGGGCAGACATCCTCCTGTGCAGGACAGAAAAAGTCCCCATTTGAAAATGCAGACAGAAAAAGTGCCCCAAAGAAAAGTGCGGACGGACAGACAAAGTGCGGACGGATAGATAAAGTGCCTCTCAGTAGTTTTCTTTTACAGAAAACTAAAACTGCTCCACCGCGGTATGAAAGGGCAAACTACTGAATAATCTGGAGTCCCATTTTATACAGATTTTCGAAGACAAGTGCCGTTAAGGGAGACTCCTGCACGACGCGAGATGGGCTCACCTAAGAGGGCGAATTTATTTCTTACCCGGCCTGAGCCGGCTCATCCTCTTCCTGGGAGTGCTCGTCAAGTCCTCCCCAGTAATCACTATCAGCCATTCTCAATAATAGGAGACAGACTCACTGAGTTAGGATTCTGCCAGAGTTTATCTGGCTATTTCAAATTTTATGCAACCCTTTTTTCAAGGTATAAAGCTTGCAAAAGAATTTTGGTTGGTTTTGAAATCACTAAGCTTGACAGTGTTGGCAATTTTAATTTTTACCAATAAGTTGCTCTTGACATTACCGAAACAAACCATCATATCAAATCCATGAAGCAAAAATGTCGTTAATTTTCTGGTATATTAAGTGTTTTTTTAATTGATTTCCTTTGCACCCATGATTTGTCATCCTGACCCTGTTTTCATCATTTTGGAACCAGTTATCATTGATTTCTTACTTATAGAAGTTTCTGCTAAAAGGGATACAACAACATTTTTATCATAACTGGGATCTTTTATATTTTTCTTTTAAGCTTTTGATGACTTCTTTCTCATGTTCCTTCATAAAGGTGTCTTTCTGTGCTGTAAACATACCTTCGAAACTTTTGATTAATTTGAACCATTATATTTTTTTCTTGTGCAGGCCTTTCATTTTATTGTCAAGGTTAAATAAACTTCCTACGCTAAGCCAGTCAGAAAATGTATTTTTGTGTTATGCTCGTTATACTTGACTTTGGGTTCAGCATGATGCATTTAAAAATGCGATTTGCCATCACCATTAGTTATTATTAATAGTGCGCCACATTTTACTAGTGCCACAAAATTTTATGATTTTAACAAAATGATCCTAATAGAAAATAGATATCATCGACAACTACCAACAGTCGTCGGTTTCACTGTCAAGAATAATCCAATAATGTTTACTTTGGTGACTAATAAATTTGCCAGTGCAACGATTAACATCTAGTTACAAAAATAATTTAAACGATTAATTTGTGTTTGCATTTATTGCTTTTTATTCTTTCTATTGCAACTCGGTACAATTAGATGAGGCAGTTAAAAGGGGAATTTAAATCGCATCAACATCCTTTGTAAACCTGGAACTTCATTTCAACGTATTTATTATTATACCTTTGCTTGCTTATCTTAAATTGGAAAGAGAAATTGTACCCAGATGATAAAGTAAAAATAGCCAGTAACCCTTAAAAACGATTAAATAAGACTTAATATTGAAATAATTTTACTTAATGTGATTAATTTTCAGGCACTTTTCATTTTATAAGAGTGTCAGGAGATTTCAATGCAAGTCTGGCACGGGTCTTTCCAACTGATGTAAATTACAATGTCAATTGAACTCATCTATTCCGTCATTTGAATGACGATTAAAAGGCAAAACAACCGCATGCATTTAGGGAAATTTAAATTAAGTTAAAACATGTATTCTAATTCTTTACCATTAACCTTTCTTTTCATTTGTTTATATAAGCCTCATATACCGTGGTCTTATACTATAATTAATTCACATTGTTTAATGTCATTTATAAATTATCAATGAATAATGAAATCCAAAGTAATGACTCTTTAAATGTTGAAAATTTCATATGTCCAGTTAAAGTAATTTGTTCCAGTACGTTATCAACAGTAGTGCCACAGAGTTTTATAAATACATTAGTAGTAAAGTTCGTTGCAAGGCAGAATGTAGAGTAAAGTAAAGAATTTGCCTTTATATATATATATATATTTATATATTCATACCTGAATGAAGGTGTGTACATCATCTTGTATATATAGCTATTAAGAGTAGCAAGAATTCGCTAGAAAATTGCTCCATTTTCTTTTCTTTCTTGCCTGCCAATCAATTGATAGACATATCTGTCTATCGACTTCACACGGTCAGAATACAGGGGATTACAACCGATTGTAGGCCACTCCCTTTAAGTAGGTCCTTTCTTCAAGGCAAAAGTGAATCTGTCTGGCTGTCCTTTACAGGCAAACCCCCACCCCCCCTGCGGGCATCAGCTGAACATGACTCAACTCCCTATATGCTGGATGTGCCCCCTGCCCCATAGGAGAGGGGATAAAAGCCACAAACAGACCAAGGCTCGCTCTCAGACGCACATTAGACGACCGGGTGTAGAGACGACACCCCAAACCACCGCCATGCCCTGGCCCAACGATGCCCTTAGCTCCTAACCACGTGGCCTTTTCCTTCGTACACTCCAACCGCCAACCACGTGTTCCCTTCAATGCTGGCCTGACCGATGACCCACGCCATTGCCCGGTGCTTTGTGAAGTTCTCACGCGTAGCCGCTCAACGTTGCAACCCCTGCATCCTACCACGTGGAAGATTGCACTCATCCTCGGAATCCGCATATCATCCACGGACCGCCTTCTGTGCTGGAACCAAATCTTCCTTACGGTAAAGTGCTCTGTAAAGACATCCATTCAGTCACGCTTTTCCTCATAAAATTTACTTAATTTGAGTGCCAGTAATCACCGAATCTCTTGTCAAATGTCCGTGCTACTTCGAGTGTCTGCAGTGCTAAGCCATTATTAATTCATCTAAGCCCATTGGCACCCTCAGTGCAGCTTCGAATTCATTATCCTTTTGTCTGTTTTCATTACTGACGTATAATTTGTGTATCTCTCATTTCAGAGGGACCCTATATCGTGGAATCTTCTCGGACTGTGTCTGGAATCCCCCCAGTTTCATTCATCCCATAGGAATCCCCTTCAGGATCAGTAATCTACTTGCATTCCTCTTTCCCGTACTGATGTTGTTTATGTAAATATACTCCTGTAAATTTACCCACGTGTTTACGTAATATTGTCCTTCAGTAGTAAGAGCCTTACGCTCATATGAAATCCCCCCATTTTTTTCCTCTTGTTTTATGTTTCCCTGGACCCACGAAGTGGGAATCACAAGGCTAAATTATCTGTAACTGTTGCTACCTGTCTCACAGAAAATATTTCAAACTAGCTTGCACTTAGATCTTAAGGCTTTGTAGTAACAAGCACACCCAAAAAAGTCCAAAGAATTCAAGAAGTTAAGAGGGCATTGTGGCTATTACAATTACATATGTATCTGGTAAAAAGGATCAGTAGCTTCTACATACACATATATATATATATATATATATATATATATATATATATATATATATATATATATATATATATATATATATATATATATATATGTGTGTGTGTGTGTGTGTGTGTGTGTGTGTGTATAATATATATATACACACACACACACATATATATATATATATATATATATACACATACAGTATATATATATATATATATATATATATATATATATATATATATATATATATATATATATATATATATATATATATATATATATATATATATGTGTGTGTGTGTGTGTGTGTGTGTGTATATATATGTTTTATTTAACTTAGACTCAGAATGTCTCTCCAGACTCCTTCCCTTACTTGCATTATTAGATGACTTAATCTTAATTTCATGTGTGCATTGGTTCCCCAGTCAGATGTGTAACTGCCAAGGTAAGAACCCCTAACTATCACTTGCACTTGTAAGAATATATGTATATATATATATATATATATATATATATATATATATATATATATATATATATATATATATATATATATATATATATATATATATATGTGTGTGTGTGTGTGTGTGTGTGTGTATTATATATCTATATATATATATATATATATATATATATATATATATATATATATATATATATATATATATATATATATATATATATATATATATATATATATTCTTACATGTGCAAGTGATAGTTAGAGTTCTTACCTTGGCAGTTGTACATCTAACTGGGGAATCAACACACATGTAAAATTAAGATCAACTTATCTAATTCAATGCCCACAAGATCAATTACAGGCAGATGTATACACTGGGCTCTTGGCACTTTGAAGTGAATTAATACAAGTGTTAAAATTGAGTGCTAACATAACAAAGAATTAAGGCTGATAAATACACTTGATTGCATGATGGATGGACGTAGAGCACAGTGGAGGCAAATGATTTCACAGAGCAATACACACAATCCTTCTGCATTATAGAGAAAGAAAAATGATCCCTGGATGAGCCAAAGCCCAGTTTAGGTTTTACGGCGGGAGTGCTGAAGGCTAAAGGAGATGACATCAAAATATAATCAAGTAATTTACACTTTAACACACTGGTTATGGGTCACCGACAATTTGTTAGGGTGTTAAGAAAATGCAAGTGAAAATTGAAGCTGTATGAGATAAGAGAAAAAGTTAAGTTGACCGAACACTCTGGAGCCAAGATACATGGATGTATAGTCAGTAGGATACTCGGTTGAGTGGGACTTCTATGACTGTCACTAAGGTGGCACTTGAATGGGTTGGCCGTCGGTCAAGCCAAGTGCTAGCTGTTTGCTTAGCGACAGAGTAGCACTCTGTTGTTTGTACTGGGTCAGTCGCCGGTCTGCTGTGTGCTGACCTCTCACCCGGCTTTATATGACCTCTCTTTCTGCCGGTGCTTGCTGCCTTGAGCATACCGGTGCGAATTAACCTTCATGCACGAATTCCGTTAGCCTGCCCACGGGAGTTTCATGTGTCACGTCTTGGATGCCAACCTTGCCTGGAAAAGAGGAGTTTTCAGCCAGAAAAGTCATAAAAAGAGGGTGGAGCACAAAGCAGGCAATTTAGGAGAGGTTCAGCAAGGGAAAGTACAAAGACCCTGACAAATCAATTGTCAAATTTTCATTAAAAAGGAGCAGCTTAAGGCTCATCTCCTTTGCTCTGTGTATGGGCTTGGCCTTTTTCTAGATGTCTTTTGCCAAAATGGAGCATGAGAGTCGTGGAGTGGTGGCACTTCAAGCAGCTTCCCCTAAATATAGGTTTTTTATGCCCTTTTTGGGTGTGAATGTTGCCAATGAGCCCGATTACTTTACATTTACTGTCTCTCTCCTAAAACCTTTGCTGTTGTGCTTGAATAATCTCATACTAAGGTGTCTGCTTTTAAGAATGAGCAACTTTTATAGTTGGCATGTATGAATTGTTTATGCAGCACCTGCAATTATTTAAGGTTAATTTAGTTTTAAGTGAAAATGAAACTGATGGCGCAGCTTATCATTAGATTTAATCTCGCAAATAAGTGAAATATACAAGACTGATATTCAAAGTATGACTGACATAAGAATGCATGCATATATACTAGGGCTGGTTCCTGCCTGTTAAGGTAGATACCAGATTTAGCTGTAAATGGGGTACAGTTTCATGCAATTTCTAATGCCTTCATTAATATTTGCATCAAACAAATGCCCGTGGACATACTTATTTAGTGAGTGCCACGGTACTTTGCTAAGGTGTTGGCACTATGCCAGGTATGGCATGAATGTCACAGGTGCCTGGTGCCTACGAAATATTACAATATTGCAACTGTACAATAGCAAAGGGAGTACCCTGGCATCCTTCTCTGGGTAGGGTGCCAAATTACTCAAAGTGGGGCACTGTGCCATATGGGCACAAGTGCCAGGAGAACTCGGTGGCTCTAGTACGCTACCTGGACATTCTATGCCACTGACTTTCTGCCTTGAATTTCTTTTAGGGTAATGGTTCGATGTTTAAGGAGGAGTTGTTGGAACAGAGTCCAGGGAATGCTCTAGAGTGCCACCTACTCTGGCTGTTGTGACAACTGAAGCAAGGGCAGTGCCAAGAATTTCTGCCAATTCCCGTCACAATTCCTTGATCTCAGTGACCAACCGAGATTCTTGAGAATTTTCCACCAGAACCTTATCTTCTGAGGACTGGGAAAGATACGAAAAAGTAGTTGTGGTCATGAGAGGTTCGCAGGTTTCAATGACCAACTCAGGCATGGGTTGTGAGGCTGTGCCCGGGGATGAGCTTCCACTGTGGTCAGGGGAACCCAGAGGGGACCCTAGTAAACTTCCAGTTGGCTCTCTTACTAATACTGGTAGAGGGGTCAAGCTGGGAGAAGAGAGGTGGGCTGGAATGGGATCTCCTGAAGGGAGATCTATGGCATGCTCTGGCACTGCCACTAAGGTACGACCAAGCACAGGAATTATATTTGGAAATGGCTCAACGCTTGGGATAGACAGAGAGTGGCACTGCTCTGGGCACTCAAGTAGCACTAGCAGGGATTTTACATCAGGAATGCCTGATGAAGCGAGAGTGAGTGCAGGGCCCCTGGGTGGCCTATAGGAGGGCTGTGAACGGGTTTCCTGTCCCAGGAGGAGGTCATAGCCTCCAGGAAGGTACTTGGCTATTTCAAGTGTGCAGATCTTGGTTCTGTGGGGCCTGGTGACCCTCAAACGAACTGTTGGGAGAGTCGGTTTCAAATAATTGATACCGTTGATGGTGATGAATTTGTTTTTCAATTTTAGCCCCATAGGGGTCCTTGTCTTCCCATATCAGGGAGTGTCTTCAAATACCTTGACCTGGCATGCAGGGTAGCAACCTTGAGGAGGCACCAAAAATATAGGACCCTTGGCTGGAGGGCCTAAGGATGGATAATTGGGAACTGCCAATTGAATGGCGGGTGTAGTTGCCTTGCTAGGGCAGTCCTTTCAGATGGTAGAGTGCCCATAGATTTTGCATGTAGTGCAATAAAATTTGCTGAAATTCTTTTGAGGAGCTGGGTGAGATTATTGATGTTGAGTGTATTGAGCAGGGGGAGGTGTTGCAGTGGTTCCCCCTTTAGATCAGCACTGGGATTCCAAGAGTTCTTTCCTTTCACAGTGAGTGCATATAGGAGGTTTAGAAGAGGGCTCATTTTTTGGTTGGGCTGGCACTGAGGTGTGACCAGGAGGAGTTATCTTCCAATTCAGGGAACTGGCAGAAGGATGGAAGGTTTCCCAATCATCCACTAAGTGGCAGCATTCAGCGAGTGTCTTGGTACACTTCTCACTTAGGTGTGTAGCTAAAGAACTTGGGGCCTAATAAAAGAAATCCTCCAGCTTCATGCAGTCTAGAAGGTCCTAAAAATTTTTTGCATTTGAAGGCTTCCAGCCAATGCCCAGATTTGACCCACCTCCTTGGGTAGACCGTGCCAATGTTGTCTCCATCGCTCAGGAGCAATCTCGTAGGCTTTGATGACTGCTTTTCTGACCTGTGCGAGGTCCCCCTTAGCACCATTATCTAAGGAACGGAAAATAACCAGTCCCTTGCTGCCCATGTGTTTGGCAAGGATCAGGGAGATCTCCGCTGCAGTGGGGTTGTAGTTGCTGGAGATGCACTTCATTTGTTCGAGCCACACCTAATGTTTTGCGTCATTCTTCTTCGGGATTAGCGAGCTCATGCTGATGATGGCGGAATTTGTGGACACCGGAGTGTGATACTCGGCCCTATGTTGGGTGAGTGCCATGGCACTTTCCTAGAGTGACCTTTCAAACTCTAGTTAATATCTTCACTTTCTTCCCCTTTGCAGGTTTTCTATTTCAGCCAATTTTCTCCCTTCTTTTGCTAGGGCTAGTTCATGCCTCCTTAGCTTTTCTTCTTTCTCCTCTTCTAACCTGCTTAGTTTTTCCTCCTTCTCCTCCTCTAACTTTCTTAGTTTTTCCTCCTTCTCCTCCTCTAACTTTCTTAGTTTTTCCTCCTTTTGTTGCATGGCAGCGAGCTGCTCATATACTCAAATGTTCAGTTGCTCCCCCTTGAGGGACATCCCCTTCCTGACTTCCAGGAAGGTCTTGTAGCTGTCGGCAGACATGTTGCTGTGCTTGTTGTGGGTCTAAGGTTCAAAAATAATCCATTCAGCACTTATTTCTAGGTAATTCCGTTGCTAGATACCAGAGAAAAGCTAAATGTAAAGCTGGGGTTACTACCCCCAGAGGGAGATCCAAGAAATGGAGTCGTATATGGTAAAGGGTGAGATTGTCACAATCACGGGACCCTGCCCTATAAAGATTCCCAATTTCAAAAGTCCCAACGAGAGAGGTGCCGATATAAGCCCATGCACTACTTGCGGACTGTACACAAGGCAACACTAGCCGCATTCCATGTTAGCACCCACCCCACTAGAATGATGTTTATCATGGGAGGGAGAGAATGAAAAACAGGGGTGGGTCACCGGGTGACACGGGCCCCTCCCCAGAAATAGATTTTTCCTTTGTCAAAATCCTTTTTCTGGATCGGGGTCCCGTGTCAGCCGGTGAAATAATAACAGAGAAATAAACATCATTCTTATGCTAATAAAGACTTAAAACAGAGACATTGAAAACTAGGAGAATTCTACCTTGAACATTAGTAAGGTCCTCTAAATTCATGTAATGAAAATAATGTAAGTGGTCACCGTCTAAGATCATGAGCTTAGGATTGAACCTGAATAGGCTTGTATTAAGAAAATACTTTCTGCCTAATAGCAGACACGATGAACTGTACCCCCCCCCCCTTTTTTTAAAAAGAGAGGATCTGACAAAATTGTGAGGTCCTGTCTAAAAAAGCCTGTAAGGAGAAAACTGGGCACAGAAACAGACCTTGTAAAAGGGGAGTACTTTCCAAGGTGACCACCGAAAATGAGGACCTTCAACTGTAGATAGAAAGTTAGGGTGAGGAATTCGCAACACTACCCCTGATGAGGGGAAACCAAAATGATTGGTTCCGCTAGACAGGGCAGACAGTACAGGAAAACTAACACTAGAAGCTAAGCTGATTAAAAATTTTGGGTCTTCCCCAACAAGGAAAGGTAAGAACAAGATGATTGTTGGTTACCGAAGCTAACTCCGATACATTACTCAAAGACCAGGAAACCGAATGTGGACGGAGTACTGGTCTTAGACGAACACAGACCTTAGGGATGAAAGTTAAGAGCCTGTGAGTCTGGTTCCAACAAAACACTTTCCTCGAGGCCAATGTGGCCGCATCATTACTGTAGCTTCGAAAACTATGTGAAGAGTGCTAGTTACTTAACTGCAGAACCATACTGCAGTAGAGTAGGATCCCTTAACTGATTTTGGGAAAACAGTAATAACAGGACCAATATCAGTTTCCTCCTAAACTGTAAGATTCACAAAGACCACAAAGCCAGGGCATCATAGCTTGAGGGGGCTGACGCAGGCTGAGTTTATACCAGACGTGACAGCTTGATAGTTTGTGGCTGAATTGGGTTGCAAACAGACCTGCTTCCAGGTCCAGGAAAAGGTCACAAGACTACCTGAATGACGCTCCGTCTAAGGCCTATTCCGACACCAGGGGGGAGGCCCTGGATAGGGAAAAAGTAGTGACCTTTTGGACCCCTACGAGAAGGGTGGTAGACAGAGGCACTTGTGTCTGTTGGTTATGGAGAAGAATGAACCATAACCTGAATACAAAGTGAAGTGTGAAGTAGGTAGGTGGTGGGCCGTGCAAGCAGTTGCATGGAATGGAAATTGGCACTGCTTTTGGCAGGGTGTGGTTATGCAATGGTGTGGGCCAGTGGATGGCACTGCTAGCAAATGAGAGAGTCCCTATGGTAGGCTACTCGGTAAAGGGAGTGCTCCTTTGGTAAGGTGGCAGTGGCACTAAGCGCGCAGTTGTTCCTGAGAACTAGTAGGTGGTCCACAGGGTGGAAATGGATGGCACTGGGACAGACACTAAAATGAGGTACTTCAGTCAAGTGTCTATGAATACTGTGAGAAGTGCTCCCTATGGAAAGAATGGCACTGAGAGCATTCCTTGGTGTGAGTGGGTGGCACTGAAGTGCAGGGAAGGTGAAGGATATGCTGGTGGCACTTGGTGCTGGGTGGCACAGATGCAGGTTGTGCTATGATACACAGAAGTGGTGGTGGCACTTAGGTGTCAGGGGTACAGAGGCCCAGATATGTGGCACTCATGGTACGGATGGGCATGGAAACACGGTGCAAAATTAGCTAGAAGCTCAAAATCTGTAGGCACTCAATGTGCGGTGAAACAAGTGGGCCAGTTATGCGATAACCACTCACTGGTGGGAACACACAAGGTGTGAATGGATGATAACATGGCTCAAGTTACACATATGACGCAGACTTGGAGCAGGCACCCAGTGTGCAGTAAGATCACGGGGTAAGTTAGACAGAACACATGAAACTTGTAAAACACGACAGTCAGTTATTTACCGAGTGCAGAGGCGAGGTTCTGAAGAATGAAAGTGCCACACGGTGAAAGTGGTATGCTGGTGTGGATGAGTTCAATGAACTGGGTTTGTGGCACGTAAGAGTGTGGTCTCATTCCAGCGAATCGAGTAAAATCTGCTCTCGATACCCACTATTCAAGTAGCTTGGCTGTGGACAGGAACACTGAAGTAAAGGCATTGTGATCGTGGAATTGATGGGAATGTCAGCGTCAATGGGTTTGCGAAAATGTTACAGTGGTTGGTGAGCAGAACCGACTTCCAGGGTTCAGTGAGTAACATTCGTAAACTGGTATTGTCTTGCACAAAGCAAGTTGTAAGGTGACAGTTTGTATAGATACACAGTGATTGCATATAAATGTTACACTAGTATGTTACTCACGACTGGGAATTCCAACGACTTATCTCAAACGTGATGGATGTATCATTAATGAGTGATTATGCCTACTAAAGGGTAGACTTTTAGTAAAAAAGAATTACCATGGTCGGTAAAAATTACAAATGCTATTGTAGATTACTGACAGTTATGCAAAAGTCTGTTGCATGTGACCCAAAAGGAATTTAAAATGACTTGGTAAGAAATGTATGGTGATCGTGATTGTGTGAGAATCATTTCCATCAAGGTTATATGATAGCTAATGGCTGCTGACAGCTGACAGTTCGCCCAAATTGCTGCTAAAATTTTACAGTTACAGTTGATGTGTGCACAAGGTGAGATAGTGGCTCCCACTGTCAAAACAAAAAAGATATACACACGAGCGTATGCAAAAGTTAATAACACTCAAAAGCATGAATGATAATTTGCAGGGACTAGGAATTTCAAAATTGTAACATTAATTTTCATACAAGCAGAGGCAGGGTGTGATGAAAACCATGTTGGTGGTGGGTGGGGCATGCACACCAAGTCTATATTACCTTGTTAATGGGGTAGGTTGCCTGGTATGACTTTCCTAACTAAGCAGATTTAATAAATTTCACTAGGTGAATAGACAGAAAGTTTGCACTTTTTGTTATGGCGTCTATTTTGGGTTTAAGGCCACAAATAAAATTGTTTCGTCTTACGTGTGTGGTAGAAAGATGGTATT
>NC_089783.1:1883985-1911485 GCF_040412425.1 Macrobrachium rosenbergii | reverse complement strand
ACACATCTACGCTCACTCCTGTTATGTTCCTCAGATGAGCTGGTAGCGCTTTGAATAGACGCTGCATTATCTCTCTCTCTCTCTTTAGTACATTATTGTGTCTAAAGGGTATATATATAAAGTTGGTTATCCTTCTTCCACAGAAGCATAAGTTTTGTCAAATTCACCCACTAAGTGTATGACTTTTGTAAGAGTGATCTAAGGTGTTTATACTGTGCAAGCATTGTGAAAATGTGTTTTACTATTTTCTGTTGAAGAAGGTAGGCTTCTTACTTGATATGTTTTGTACTGTTGATGTGATAGACAATTATTATTTTGATAAGAGGTGGATAATATCTCTTATAGTGAGTTCTAATGTGTCTGGCTGCTTACTATATATTACTAAGTGCATATCATTGTGATTTGGCAGTGTTGTCTTTGAGGAAGTTTAAGAAAGACGTGAGTTTAGCTCTTTTTTTTTTTAAATGAAGGTAGTCTTTTGAAAGATTGATATCATCTTTAAACATATTTTTGTCTTAGTGAAATTGCTGTTGGCATATTTCCATTTTTGCATATTTCATTCTTATGTCTCTCTTATCATATTGCTCCAATTTTATAATTACACAGTGTTTTCCAAAGTTTATGTTGGTGATTACTTAGCATTTTGTTAGTGCATACGTATTATTGAGATTTCAGTGAATACCAGTATTGACTCCCATTTATTAATGTCTTAGTGAACACTTGGGCTAGTTGCAGATGTTCAGACTTATATTTAAAACTTGAGTGAGAGTTAATGGTTCAGATTTTACTTAACCAAATTGCTTTCTTGATAAATTAAAGTTTTGTGAATTAATCTTGATTAAGAAATACTTAAATCTTACGCTGTTGTCAAGTAATAGTAAATCTTTTTGAGATTGTGAATTCTGCTATAACTTTTGAACTTAGAAATAAATTTGTCTGTTTAAAGTTTTAAAAGCACGGTGTTTCATTTTGACCACCAGTGATTAGAGAAATTAATGAATGTGTACAAGGTAAGTGATATATCTGTCTAGTTCTCCTTTATCAAAGTGAAATAGAACCAGGGAAACCTTTATAGTGTTTGATGAAGTGATGCCCATTTTCCACTAGTCTGTTTATAGCCTATTAGTTATTACCTTACCCATAACTTGATAAAGTTACACTGATTTTTCAAGTGATAAGCAAGTTTTAAGGAATCACTGTACCTTTAGAGTATTCAGTCTTAATATTTTTGTTATGAGGTTTCAAGTGTCTGGCTGAAGTGAGGTAACTTTTTGGTCTTATTATTGTGTAATAACCAGGTACTTGATCACTTTGTGACAATATATATATCTATCTATCTATACATACATACATACATACATACACACACACACACACACACACACACACACACACACACACACATATATATATATATATATATATATATATATATATATATATATATATATATATATATATATATATATATATATATATTTTGCTGTTTGACCTCTCTTGCCTCTTAGTAGAACAGGATTAATTTTCTAGTTAAAGCTAGAAGAAGACAGATTTCTCATGTGAGAGAAGGTGAGCAGGAGCAGTTGTTTTCAAACTAAATTCGCCAACCATCCAAGGGTGGGAAGCTTAAACTCATAGAAGACATAGAGGGGATACAGTTTTGCTAGGCCAGACCTTAGTTATACTGTTGTTAAAACTCACTTTTCTCTATCCTGTGTACTGGTGAGTTTATTGTCATTTCAGTTCAGGCTCTTGTAGGAGTTGAAGCAAACAGTGAGAATCTACCCCAGGGCCACTAGATTCTCAACTCCATTGCCATAGAACACGGACATGTTTCGTGCTGTCCTACAAGCACTCTTTGTCTCCACCTTGATTCAACACGAGCGAGAAAATTGTTATTCCAAGTGGACCAAGGAATCTTATGCAACTGATCACTGCACTAGGTCAACCAGCAGTAAGTCTGATCTGACAATTACCCCCAGTTCTCTTTCCCCTCAACTGAAACTGTCATTTTTTCCTTGTTCAAGTTTTTCTCTCTTAAACAGTCGCTGACTAAGAAATCCTAGTAAAACATATCCCATTCATGAAGTCATCTATTAAGTACAATCATTGTTGTCTAGTGAAGTCACGTAACTTATCCTCCATGGTGTTAAAATTATTCTTAACCTAAGAATCATTCCCTGGTGATTAAGTAATGACGAGTGAGAGTTTCTGTAGCACAAGATTGTTATCTGGATACATCTTTTCCAGAATTGCGTACTCCTCGGGCCTGAACAAAATCCTCTTTCTTGGAGAAGAATCTACATCATCAGTACCACGAAGCCTCAATTCGACCTCACAGTTAAATGCCTTATAAAGCATCTGAGAGGCTCATAAATCTGTTGTGTTCACGTCTATGTAGCATTTAGGTATTTGTCCTCAGTAGGACTAATATTCTGAGCTGCTGTTAGCTCATGTAAACAAACCATTTCATTTTATTTTACTTTTGTTGAAACTAATGTTCCAGTAAGTTTGCTGAATTCATTCATATGGTTATGAAATAAACCTCTATTCTTTGTTAACAAGTGTTAGCTGGAAACCTGATCTAATTAGTGTCTGTCCTTTAGAGTTAATTTCAGTTTTATTTGACAGAATTATGTGGGTGTGAGGTAAAGCTAGGCAATATAAATCCAGTTAACTAATTATTAAAGTTATTAGCTGAATGACCCTCGTAATGTTGGTGCTGTCTTGCCAAGATCCCTGTAACTAGCTTTTAGCTGATACTAGCTATCCCACAGAGATGTAAAGAACTTGGAAAATAATATACGAATTAATTCAAATATAAAAGTCGGATCATATTAGTTTCATGCAATATTCTCTCAGGTAAAAAAGGGTATATATGTTATATGTTATATGAATAAGATAGGATTGGTAGGAAAGTGCAATAAATGAGCAGCATTTACAGTTTATGAATAGGAAAAGTAAAAAAAAAAAAAATACTGCATAGTTCAGGCAGGCCTGCATTGTAATCAAAGTTGTAGCTGAGTTATCGAGTCACATTCATTATTTTGCTATTTGCTGGCCAATGAGTAATGCATAATCATAAATTTTTGAACTAGTTAGCTTAGTGCATGACAAAGAAAATGAGAGGATGTTCCCAGTGCTTCTCTCATAGGGTAGGACTGACAATTTCGTAAGTCCCTAGAAAGGACAAAGTAACCATGTCAGTCTTAAAAGAGAGAGGCCACTGAATCAGCATCACGATGAGAATTACTTTCACTCTTGCGGAAATCATATTGAATTTCGCTTGCTTTTCTATTTATAACATTAATAACTGTATCAGTGTTTAATTCCATAATTTGCCTTTTCACATTAATGTAAATCAGGCCAGTAAGAACATCACGTGTTCATTCCTTTGTATGGTAAAGGGCCCGCAGAGAGCATGGCCGCAAGTACAGAAATTAATTACGACGTTTTCCATCTTTTTAAAGAAAAGTAACTCGCATTTGTGGCATTGTAAGTTTAAAATTTGCATTCCCAAATAAGCCTCAGCTGTTTTATAAGAGAAATTCGAGTGTTTTGTTCTTTTTGTACTGTGACACCACAAAGCAAAAGGTGGGAGATTGGTATTCCTCCGCCCATCACCGTTGCTTCCTGCCCACTCACATTGCCATCAGCTGTGAACGGTCACGTGACCCCCCCCCCTATCTTGAGGGGCTGTCCGTGAACCAGTAGCCACCTTCTTGAGGTGTTGCCCATGAACCAGTAGCCGCCATCTTGAGGTGTTGCCCATGAACCAGTAGCCACCATCTTAAATTTCGGTGCTGGTGCAACCGAGACACGTGTGTCGTTATTCACCTGTGTGGAGTCACGAGCAGATGTCTCGCTCATTCAAAGAATCTTCCATTCATATGCACTGACTTGCGAACTACATGGCATAGCATACTGTCGTACTCACAAATCTCTATAATAATTACTTCAATTAAAGGGAAAAACGAGGTAGACATAATTTCATATAAACGCTTCAAAGAAAGTTAGTCAATTATTCAGAAAATATAAAAAAGCTAGGAAATATAGAGGAAGTTCCTATACAAATACTCGTATACTTCTTAGCAGGAATCAAATAAAAAGGAAAATAAAAAAAAGAAACTCAGGATAATTTAACAATACTTACAAGTACAAGAATTAAAGGATATTACCTAGAATTAATAAGAGCATGGTGTAATAGGGCACGCTAATATTGGCAGGTAACCCATTGCCTAACAGAGCCAAATTAATCAAAGCATTCAAAATAAGAAAACCTGCTCATATTCATTTAAATTTTCTTTCTTTTTCTCTCATTTCTCACGCAGCGCAACCTTTGCCTATGCACTTGTGTGTTAGTACTTGCTAAATTTTCTTTTTCTTTTCTCTTTCCTTCACTTTTCTTAAGCACTTAGGTAACTGAGAGTGTACATGCACCGTCTTCACAGAAAGAACAGGCCGACATAGAGAGAAAAAAACACACTTCTGTCCCACAGATAGTTGAGGATAAGTTAAGAATTAACCAAAGATATTGACAACTGTCCACCATGAGTGAGGTCTGTTTATCCAGACTTAAGCACAAAGCCTTTCTCCCTCCTCATGAAAGGAAGTAGCACCGCTAGTACTAGGAACTAGTCACCCATGAGTGTCGAAGTAACCAAAATTGATTTTTTTTCTTTTCCACAGTGCCACTAACCAGAGGAACTGTCAAAACCCACTAAACGCTTACCTAACTGTTTTCTCTTACTTTTCCTTTTCCTCCCATTTATCAATTACACTGCTTGTGCAGAGTGCCTTTCCACTTAGTACAATTAGTTGTACTCAAAAAGTGTTGATTCCTCAGAACGCACCGGCACCCTGGTGCCCCAAAGGTAAAAAGTCCTGCATGACTAAGCAAATACACCTGTACCTCGAGATACAGAGTGCCATAAGTGTGACCTTTGCATGGCACACTCAGACACAGTGCCACCTTATTGAAATGGTGCCACACCACTTAAGTGTCACCCACATCTGAGGGACACTTCTGCAATTTATAAGTCATTTCAGTTATCCAAGGTAGACAATCTTACCCAGCCTAACCTACCAGAACCATGGCAACAGAGCATTACAAAACCTTCATGGATCTGGGGAAGGAGTCAGGTCTCATGGGAAGGGATCTCACCAAGTGGGTAAAAGAACAGCTAGATGACTTGGCCAAGCAAGAGAGGGAAGAAAGAGCAGAACAGAGGAAGTATTAAGATGCAAAAGAAGAGAAAAAAAGACAGCATGAATTAGCCATCAAAGAGAAGCAGCTTGAGCTGGAGAAGGCAAAAAAATGAAAGTGCTGAAGCTCTGATTGCCCAACAAGACACCAACCCCACACCTGCTGCACTATATGCTCCCACATCCACCATTAATTCCAAGTTGACTGAGGAAGAGCCAGAGGCATGGATGGAGGAAATAGAGAATCTCTTTGAAAACTGCAACACCACCGAGACAGAGAGGGCTTGCTTGCCGAGCACATGGAAGGTAAAGCTAAGAGAAGCGTCAAAGAGGCAACATGGTCAAAGTCTGTAGGGTCATAACAAAAGCCTATGAAATAACCCCAGAGAAATGGAGACGGTGGTTTTGAGGTCTTGTCAAGAAAGTTGGCTGGTCCTGGACCGAATGGGCCTGTCACAAGACCCAGTCCAGTACATGCTGGTTTGACTCCCTGTCATGCACCACATTTGAGGACATATTCAATCAGACCATGCTGGAGGATCTTTTCCAGTGTGTCCCTTGGCCCCTAGCTGTGTATGTCAATGACAAGCAGCCCACAACAGTTATGGAAGCCTGCCGTATGGCTGATTCCTGGGAAACCTACAACCAGTAACACAGCACATCTCAACGGCGCACAGTACAGCCTGGGTACCTCTCGGGCTAGACTTGCCCGAAGAACGGACTACCTAGCAAGCCCACATGCACCCACAGTAAGAAGGTGGGGCATGCTGAATCTGAGTGCCGCTAAAAGTTGTGCACCATCAAGCCACCTCCTACTAATAACCAGAACTCCTCTCCATCCACTTCTGTTCTCCTCTCCACCAACAGCCACCATAGATAACCAAGCCCCTACAAAGGGCCCTTGTCAATCCTATGGTGCTGCCGGCCTCTATAGTTCTGGACATCCAGCCTTCACAAATCATGTCCCAGCCACCAAGTTCGTCAATTTAATAAGCACCACGTTCTCCACAGCCGGGCCGCGGAAGTTTCTTCCCACCAAGAAGCTGGATACCCAGTTCATCTCGGTGGCACCCCTTAATGGCTCTAGCCTTCTCGTAGCCCCACCAGTTATGATAGACACTGCTGCCAACGTTAGTCTGATTGACAGGCTCTTAAGTGCCAGGCAGTGCCACTGTTGATAAACAAACTTGGTGGGAGATGAAATGAGTAGAGGACCACACCAAATCAATTACCACAGTCATGCTCCAGGTCATGACACCTTGGGCCACACTACTTCACTGCCTTGGTGCAGTGAGTGGAATTCCTGTTGGTTCGGGACCCCACCATGGAGGCATCGACTGTAGGATCACCAAACCCGAGCACAGCCACTTTGACTGGTGCGCCACCAAAAGGGGAAATATCTTCTGCCCGCCGAAGTGGTCAACGGGAGGGGCACACTCAATGCAACTCCAAGCAAAGTCCTCCCTCTGCACGAAAGGACACTAAAGGGAAGCAGTACCGCTGTCGAGTGTGCAGGATGACAGGCCACTCCACTAATTGGGAGGGCTGCCCAAGTAAGCAACACTCAGTGGACGTCCCACATCAAGCATTTCCAAGAGGCTCTGACCTCCAGCTGGGACAGGAATCTCTGTCTCAGCCCAACTCAAGATACCTGCAACATATTGCACCTTCGGACCCCTTGTCAGGCATCCTTGACCAACAATCTCTTCCAGTGCCACTTGGGAGCCCTGAGCAGTGCCACGCTCCATCCATCTCAGACGTAGAGCCAGCAATAGAATTTGACCCTGTGCCTGGCCCTACCATGGTGCCAGGTCCAGACAATGACGTGGATCCTCCTATGGGAGATCCAGGAACCTTCACTGCATTGATCCTAGCAATGTGTGAGCCTCTGACTCCCGGCACTTCTCCTTGCTCACCAAATCCATCCCCAGAGGATGAACCTTGGGTGGATTGAATTGCTACAGATTCTCAGGGAGACCAGGAACTGGCCTCCTCGGACACAGAGGTAGAGACTGCTCTTGTTCAGGTTGTCACAGCAGCAGGAGTAGGGAGCCCTCCAGTAGCCTCTGAGGTTACCCCTGACTTCGCGCCCGATAACCCCTCTGGCGAAAGCTTTCCTCAGTGTTGGTGCCCTCATCACCTCCTAGGACTGTCATGGATAGGCCTTGGAGAAACCCAAAGAAGAAGAAGAAGGAGCAGAAGAAAGCGAAGTGGTTGCAAGAGCCACAAGCTCCCCCTGGCACACACGCCTCCTTGGCACAGTGCCTTTCCATCTCAGTGTGATCCTGGCTTCTGCCCAGAGAAGGTAGCCAGTGTGATCTCTGCCTTTGTGACAGCCTAGACCATCAGTAAGTAGTAGTAGTAACCTTGTGATTTCAATCTTGTAATGAGCATCAATAACTAAGCAAGTATAATTTGTAAGCCATTAATCGTAACTATTGGGAATAGAGCCATTGAGCTCATGACGCACATGGCATACTACCTCAATTGAGGAAAGCATTTTCCATATAAAACCGAAGAGGAATGGGTCCCTCTCTCAGCCCAGTATAAAAACTCATTTAAAGAACTTCTGGTTACTACTTTGTTTACTATGATTATGCATTCTAGTGAAAGAAATTGTATATGTGTAAGAATTTTGTGATTCAGCTAGCTCATTGTCATTTACGTTGGTGGTACAGCAGTGTTCTAATGGGTTATGTCATAAAAAACACAATTGAATATACCATTTGTCTAGGGATAAATTTCACTAACATCAGAGGTACCATGTAAATAACCAAAGACACCTGTGAGTAGTGTTACGAGTTTGTCGAAAGTAAGCTATTAATGCTCATATCCCATTCTAGAGTCAGGTAGATCCCTAGCTAGCCGCATTGCAAGGGTAAAATCTGTTCAGGGAAAAGAGTAAAGTAATCTAGGCAAACAGTTTGCTTAGTACAGGCCTTCACACCTGAAAGTGAGTGAATGCCTTCTTAAGGGGGGGAAGCTATTACAAATATTTGCTGTTTGACCTCTCTTCTTGCCTCTTAGTAGAATAGAATTAATTCTCTAGTTGAAGCTAGGAAGTTTATAGATTTCTCATGTGAGAAAAGGTAAGCAAGAGCAGTTGTTTTCAAACTAAATAAGCCAACTGTCCAAGGGTGAAAGTTTAAATCATAGAAGTCGTAGAGAGGATACAGTTTTGTTAGGCCAGACCTTACTTATACTGTTCTTAAAACTCACTTTTCTCCACCTGTGCACTGGTGAGTCTATTGTCATTTCAGATCAGGCCCTGGTTGGAAGAGTTGAAGCAAAAAGAGAGAAGCTATCACAGGGTCACAAAAGACTCAACTCAGCTGCCATAGAACATGGAAGTGTTCCGTGCTGTCCTACAAGCACTCTTTGTCTCCTCCTTTGTTCAACATGAGTGAGAAAATTATTATTCCAAACAGACCAAGGAATCTTGTGCAACTGATCACTGCATTAGCTCAACCAGCAGTAAGTCTGATCTGAAAGTTACTCCCAGTTTTCTTTCCCTTTGACTGAAATTCTCATTTTTTCCTTGTTCAAATATTTCTCTGTTAAACAGTCACTTACTAAGAAATCCTAGTAAAACATATCCCACTAAGGCAAAGATCACGCCGGCTACCTCCTCTGGGCAGGAGCCAGGATCACTCTGGAATGGAAAGGCACAAGTGCCAGGGGGAGCTTGTAGCTTTTGCAATTACTTGGCTCTCTTCCCCCCGTCTTAATCTTCCTCGGGTTCCTCCAAGGCCTATCTATGACAGTCCTAGGAGGTAGTGAGGGCACCAACTCTGGGGAAAGGCCAGAAGGGCTATCGGGCTTGAAGCCAGGGGTGACCTCAGAGGCTACTGGAGAGCTCCCTACTCCGGCTGCTGCAACAACCAGAGCAAGAGCGATCTCAACATCTGCTTCCGGGTAGGCCAGTTCCTGGTCTTCCAGGGAAGGTGTAGCAGTAAGATCCACCAGAGGTTCATCCTCTGGGGCCAGTAGTAGTGATGAAGGAGAAGTGTCAGGTGCTGGAGTGAAGGTTCCTGGATCTCCCGTAGGAGGATCCATCTCATGATCTGGGTCTGGCATCATGATAGGGCCAGGCACAGAGTCCAACTCTGGGGGTGGCTCAACGTCCGAGATGGACGGAGCGTGGCACTGCCCAGAGCTCGCAAGTGGCAGTGGCAGAGATTGATGGTCAGGTATGCCTGACGAGGGGTCCGTAGGTGCAATACCTTGTGGATGGCTTGAGTTGGGCTAAGACAGAGATTCCTATCTCAGCTACAGGTCAGAGCCTCTTGGAGATGCTTGATTTGGTACGTCCGCTGGGCATTGCTTATTAGGGCAACCCTCCCAGTCAGTGGCGTGGCCTGTCACCTTGCAAGCTTGACAGCGGATCTGCTTCCCTTGATTGTATTTTCGTGCAGAGGGAGTACTTCATTGGTGGCCGTCCTTTCATGAAGAGAGAGGGCTTCACCTGGAATTGCACGGAGTTTGCTCCTTTTCATCGACCTCTTCAGTGGGTGAAAGGGAATTCTTCTTTTGGTGGCACGCTAGTCAAAGTGGCTGGGCTCGGGTTTGGTGGTCCTACAGTCTGTGTCTCCATTGTGGAGGTAGGGGGGCTACAGGGTGGTGGTGGGGAAGGGCTTCCCAAGAGGAGGTCCCGATCCAACAGGAATTCCACTCTGGGCCTGATTCCACTCACTACACCAAGGCAATGAGGTAGCACAAGGTGTCATGAACTGCAGCTCAACTGTGGGAATGGATTTGGTGTGGCCCTCTACCCATTTCTCCCACCGAGTTTGTTTGTCAACAGTGGCACTGGCTGGTACTTGGCCCATGTGAAACAGGCTAATGTCTGCTGCAGTGTCTACTGTAACCGGTAGGGCCACCGGCAGGCTACAGACACCAAGGGGTGTCACTGAGATGGACTGGGTATCCAGCCTCTTGGGATGAGGTATCTCCTGTGTCACAGCCACGGAGAATGTGGTGATTATTAAGTTGACAAACTTGGTGGCTGGGACATGATTTGGGCAGGCCAGATGTCCAGCTCTATAGTGGTTGGAAGCACCACAGGATCAACAAGGGTGCTTTGTTGGGGCTCAGTTACCTATGGTGACCGTTGGTTGAGAAGACTGAGTGGAAGTGGATGGAGAGGAGGTCTGGTTATTGGTAGAAAGCTGCTTTTTGGTACCCAACTTGTAGTGGCAATTGGATTTAGTGTGCCCCACCTTCTTACAGTGGGTACACGTAGGCTTGCTAGGTATTCCGTTCTTCAGGTGAGTCAAGCCTGAGGGGTACCCGGGTGGCACTATGCGCTGTTGAGATGTGCTGTGGGACTGGTTGTAGGTTTCCCAGGAATCGGCCATATGGCAGGCTTCCATTGGTGTTATGGGCTGCTTGTCATTGAGATACACTGCAAGGGGCTCAGGGGTACAATGGAAAGGATCCACCAGCATAGTCCTATTGAACAGGTCCTCAAATGTGGTGCACAACAGGGAGTCAAACCAGCGTGTATCGGACTGGGTCTTGTGACAGGCCCATTCGGTCCAGGACCAGCTGACTTCCTTGGCAAGACCTCGAAACCACTGTCTCCATTTCTCTGGGGTTATTTCATAGGCTTTTGTTATAACCCTACGAACGTCTACCATGTTGCCTCTTTGACTCTTCTCCAGTGAGTGGAGGGCTGCCTTAGCTTTGCCTTCCATGTGCTTGGCAAGCACTAAGGCCCTCTCTGTCTCTGTGGTGTTGTAGTTTTCAAAGAGTCTTTATTTCATCCACCCATGCTTCTGGCTCTTCCTCAGTCCATTTGGGGACTAGGGAATTAATGCTTGATATGGGAGCATTTGCTGCAGCAGCTGTGGGTTGGAGGCTTCCTGGGTGGCCATAGCTTCAGCACTTTCCTTTTTTGCCTTCTCCATGTTGAGTTCCTTTTCTTTGATGGCTAATTCATGCTGTCTTCTCTTCTCTTCTCTTGCATCTTCCAGCTGCCTTTGTTCATCTTCATACTTCCTCTGTTCTGTTCTTTCTTTCCTTTCTTCTGCTCTTTCTTCCCTCTCTTGCTTGGCCAAGTCATCTAGCTGTTCTTTCACCCACTTGATGAGTGACACCTGCCTCCTTCCTCAGGTCCATGAAGGTTCTGTAATGCTCAGTCACCATGGTTCTGGTAGGTTAGGATGGGCAAGATCGTCTACCTTGGATGACTGGAATGACTTTGAGTATGCTGTGTAAAGGTCACACTTATGGTACTCTGTACCTCGAGGTACTGGTGTATTTGCTTAGTCACACAGGACTTTTGTCTTTGGTGGCACTAGGGTGCCGGTGCGTTCCAAGGAGTCAACACTCTTTTGGAGTACAACTAATTGTACTAAGGGGAAAGGCACTCTGCCCAAGCAGAGCGTAATTAATAAGTAGGAGAAAAAGAAAGGTAAGAGGAAACAGATAGGTAACCGCTCCAGTTGGTTAGGACAGTGCCTCAGGTTAGTGGCACTCTGGAAAAGAAAAATCAGTTTTGGTTGCTTTGGCACTCGTGGGTGACTAGTTCCTAGTACTGGCGGTTCTACTTCCTTTCATGAGGAGGGAGAAAGGCTTTATGCTTAAATCTGGATAAACAGACCCCACTCATGGTGGCCAGTTGTCAATAACTGTGGTTGATTAACTTATCTCTACTATTTGTTGGGCAGAGGTGTTTTCTTTTTTTTATGTCAGCCACTTCTTTCTGTGAAGACAGTACACATACAATCTCAGCTACCTAAAGCACTTAAGAAAAGTGAAGGAACGAGAAAAGAAGAAGGAAAATGAGACAAGTACTAACACACAAGTAAGTAGGCAAATTTTGCACTGTGTGAGAAATGAGAGAAAAATAAAGAAAATTTAAATGACTATTAGACTGTTTTCTTATCTTGAATACTCTGATTGATTTGGTTATGTTAGGTAATGGGTTATCTGCCAATATTAGCGTGCCCTATTACACCATGCTCTTCTTAACTCTTGGTAAAATTCTTTAATTCGTGTACTTGTAAGTATTGTTAAATTATGCTGAGTTTCTTTTTGTTTTCTTTTTATTTAATTTCCTGCTCAGATGTATATTTGTTTAGGAGCTTCTTTTTTATTTCCTAGCCTTTTCATATATTTCCTGAATAATTGGCTAACTTTCTTTGAAGCATTTATATAAAATTATGTCTACCTAATTTTCCCTTTAATTGAAGTATTTATTACAGAGATTTGTGAGTGCAGTAGTACGCTACGTGAAGGAGTTCGCAAGTCGGTGCATATGAATGGAAGATTCTTTGAATAAGTGAGACATCTGCTCGTGACGTCACACAGGTGAATAACGACATGTGTCTCGTTTATACCAGCACTGAGATTTAAGATGGCGGCTATTGTATTCGCGGGCAACCCCAAGATTGTGGATGGATCACGTGACCACACAGCTGATGGGGAAGTGAGCAGGGAACGGGTAACGGCGATCGGCTGCAGAGGAACTCGCACTCCCGCCTCGCTTCACTATGTTATTACAATACGAAAGAACAAAACAATGGAATTCCTCTTAAACAACGACTTATGTGGGAATGCAAGTTTTAACTTAAAATACCACAAATGCCAGTTACTTTACGTTATAAAGATGGAAAACGAAGCTGTTATGATTTTTTTTCTTTGGCGCGTCGCAATTAGTTCCCACACTCGTCAGCCAGTCTCACTTTGGGCCCCCTTGCGATACAAAGGAATGGATACGTGACATTTTTACTCACCTGATTTACATTAATGAAAAGGCAAATTATGAAATTAAACACTGATACAGTTAGTAATGTTATTAATGGAAAAGCAAGCAAAATTTAATATGATTTTCACATGAGTGAAAGTAATTCTCGTCATAACGCTGATTCAGGGGTCTCTTTCTTTTAAGATTGACACTGTTGCTTTGTTCTATATCCTAGGGACTTATGAATTTGTCTCTCCTACCCTATGAGAGAAGCGCTGGGCACACACTCTCCTTCTCTTGGTCATGCCATAAGCTAATAAGTTCAAAAATTTAGATATCATGCATTACTCGTTGGCCAGCAAATAGCAAAATAATAAATGTGACGCGATAACTCAGCTACGACCTTGGCTGGAATGGGAGCCTGCCTGAACTTCCAACACTACAGGGTATTTTTAACTTTTCCTGTCCATAACTTGTAAATGCTTCTCATATACTGCACACTTTCCTACCTACTCTATCTTATTCATATAACAATGATATTAATATTACTTACCTTGGCCTGTATCCTATTTTGCTTGGGAGATATCGCATGAAATTAACATGATCTGGCCTTCATCTTTGAATTAATTCATATTTATTTACTCCAAGCTCTTTATATTTCTGTGGGATAGCTAGTAACAGCTAATGGCTAATTAATTACAGAGATCGCGGCAAGATATCACCAATGTTACGTGGGTTGGTCGGCTAATTAGTTTAATAATTAGTTACCTGTAGTTGGATTTATATCACCTTGTTTTACCTAAGATCATGCAATTCTGTTAGTTAAGGCTAAAATTAAACTCTGAAGGACAAATACTGAATAGATTAGGTCGCCAGCTAAATAGCGGTTTATTGCCTAACCCCATGAATTAATTTAGCAAACTTACTGGAAAACTAGTTCAGCAAAAGTAAAAATAAAAAGGAAATGTTTTATTTACAGGAGCTAACAGCAGCTCAAAATATTAGTCCTAATCAAGACAAAATACCTCGATGCTACATAAAAATGAACGCAACAGATTTATGTGCCTCTTCAAAACACTTTATAAGGCAGTTGACTGTAAGGAACGTCGAATTGAGGCTTCTTGGCGCTGATGATGCGTATTCTTCTCCAAGAAATAGGATTTGTTCAGGCCCAAGGTGTACACACTTCTGGGAAAGACGTATCCAGATAACAATCATGCACTACAGAAACTCGCTCGTCATTGCTTAATCACAAAGGGATGATTCTTATATCAAGAATAATACTTTTAACACCATGGAGGATAAGTTATGTGACTTCATTAGGCAACAATAATTGTACTTAATAGATGACTTCATAAATGGGATATGTTTTACTAAGATTTCTTAGTCAGTGACTATTTAAGGGAGGACAATTTGAACAAGGAAATGAGAGTTTCAGTTGAAGGGAAAGAGAACTGTTAGTAATTGTTACAGTCAGACTTACTGCTGGATGAGCTAATGCAGTGATCAGGTGCATAAGAATTTACTTGGTCCGTGTGGAATAACAATTTTCTCCCTTGTGTTGAACAAAGGGGGAGAGAGACAAAGCGAGCTCAGAGAGAGAGAGAGGGCTTACCCGCTCTGATCTTAGGATGTCTGCTGAGACAGTCTGCTGATGCTCAGGCAATTTCTGGCTGCTTGCTTCAAAACTCCTCCTACCCAGGGTCTGACCTGAAATGACAATAGACTCGCCAGTATACATGATAAGAAGATTGATCTGTAGGAATAGTACCTATAAGGTCTGTCCTAGCAAAACCTATCCCTGATTTACAGCCCTCTAAGCTAAAATTCTCGCCCGTTGGCAGGGAGTGGACGTTATTTTGAAAACAAACCCTGGGTTCCAGCCTAACTTCTTCGCATGCGAGCAGCCTACATTGTCTGCCCCTTTACTTCAATAAAGTTTAACTGATTATTCTACTAAGAGGCAAGGAAGGGAGGTCGAACAGTGAATATTTATATATATAAATATATATATATATATATATATATATATATATATATATATATATATATATATATATATATATATATATATATATATATATATATATATAATTCTGGTGACTTGTAAAAGCGAGACTTTTCTTAAATGTTAAGCCACAAATATCGTTTATTATTCTGCACACTAATCTATATCTAGGGTATAACTTATACTCAAGGGAGAATTGAAATTGGTAAGTTCTCCGTTCCCAGTGTGATCTAAAACGCTTCGATGTTTAGGAACAGCGATAAATAGCGACTCTGACTCCTTTTTTTTTTAATCATATCTTTTGCTTTTTTGTCTTTAAACACCTTGCAAGGAAGCATTTTGTTATGTCAATATCCCTTACTGCATAAACTTTTGATCCATTAGATATATTAAATGTGCTTCACAAAACACTTCGCAGTACTGAATTATGCATATATTATATCCCGTGTAAATAGTGCAAGTTACACATTAAGGAATAAAAAATGGCAAGGATTTAATGTTAACAGTAATTCTTGTGAAGAGGCAGGCAGGTATGATATCCCTCAGAATTTCTCGATATTATCCATGTAATTCTCAGATAGTAATACATTCCTGCTTAGCTTACTTCTTCAAAAGAATTACTATTGACAGTAATTCCTTGCTATTTTAATTACTTATGTGTAATTCTTATTATATCCATGGGATATAGTTTGTGCATAATTAGTGCTGCAAAATATTTTGTGAAGGAGGTTTAATATATCCAATGGATCAAAATCTTATGTAGTAAGGGATATTGACATAACCTAATGCTTCCATGCAAGATATCTGAAGACAGAAACGAAATGAATCTAATAAAAAGAATTGTTACACGTAATAAAGTCCTTTTGATTAGCAAATAATTATGATTTAATTTGCCCAAACCTCTGATAAAGCCACGTATGGAGCATTATTGAGTTTATTTACATTTGGTTTTAAACATAAGTTTGATAAAGCTAGATCAGAAAAATCTACTATTTAATTTTTAAATTGTTAATGTAAGCATTTACTTTAGCAACCGAGCTCTGAAAAACATAAAATTTCATATCATACATAAGCATATCTCCTCGTGGGATAAAATTATGCATATAATTAAGGAGAATTTCTTCTTATCGAGCTTTTTAACTAGAGGAATAGAACATATTAACAGAAATTTCATTATAGGTACAGGAAGTAAGTGACTGAGCCTCAAGCACATTATAGACGATAATACATACTTACAAGATTATTTGAAATGTAAATTTTAGCTGAAGATAAAGAAAACAACAGAAAAATGACTCTAAATAAATAGCAAATAAATTTTGAACTAAATATGTGAAATATCAGAAGTAACTTCAATGATTTATTGTTTGCAATAAAAACAAAGAGGCAAAGGACTAAAGAAGGAAACAAAAAATGTGAATTTGTCACTTGATCGCCTTCGTACAACAACTCCCCGATTAGAAATTAAATGAACACGTGTCCCCTCTTTTTTGAATACTTAATTTTCTTGTGAGAGAGGAAAGATCATAATTAAGTAGTTTCTTGACTTTCCCATCCAGTGAGGCCGCTGGACGTGTCTATCCACCACCCTCGAGAGCCACTGTCCAGCGGCCGCATATACGACATTCTTTGCTCATCCAGAGGTTCCCGGCCACCTGCTGTCCTTACTTGGTGGAGAGGATCCACTAGACTTCCAGCTACCTCAGACACAGTAAGTACAAGAATATTTAGCGTAAATGGTAGCCGTAATAACAGGTTAAGTTTTTTACTATCAAGATGGCATTGTAAAAATGGCTGTGAAATATGTATACACGTTCAATATAGGAATGCCTACGCCATTCGTGGACATATTTATAAGCAAATGCGAGTATATTAACAGTTGTATTGAATTTTCATAGACAACTCATGATGGAAATGTATCGACGTCCGTCGTTCGTTTACAACCGAATTCTTCTGATGATGGAGAGCTCCTGGCTTGCCGATCCGAAAATAGAAATATCCCAACGGCTGTTATAGAAGACAGTTGGATACTGAGCGTATATTGTAAGTAAAAATACCCACAAATATATACTGTATATATATGTGTGTGTCTGTGTTTTTGTGTGTGAGTATGTATGCTTGTATGTTTGTATTCATGCATGTATGTACAATTTTTACGTAACGATGCAATTACATAGAGAAATAAGCTATCTGTGGTGGTGTGCTGGTCAGATATGGTACTAGAACTGCCACAGTGGAGTAACTTTTAGAGCAATAGTTTGTCTTTTATTCAAACACCCGGAGACAACCTCAAATGCACAAGGCTGACTCTTTGGTTAATAATACTTGATCACCTATTAGAGATTAAGATTATGTTTTCTTGGTATTGGCTCCACAGTAATTCCCCAGAAAACAGCACGCCTCATTAATTCTCTCTCTCTCTCTCTCTCTCTCTCTCTCTCTCTCTCTCTCTCTCTCTCTCTCTCTCAGAAGAGGTGGAATTTCTTTTCGCTTGGACTGCAGTCTTCACCCTATTTCACACGTAGAGAGAGGATGATTATCACATGCACTGTTTTAGCGGCCATAATATGTGTAAAGGGTAGAGTAAACCTGAATGAATGACAATCAAAGACATAATTACACGTACAGGTGACAAAACAGCAGTGTACGTGGTAATGTGCAGACAAGAATACGAAGAAAAGATGAACAACATTTTAAACGACACAACGAAATTCATTAAAATCACCAAAGACTCTAAAAGACCAATTAAACGAAAAAAAAAAATGGCACGATTAAGAAAGGAGGCAAACAAACAGTCCCATGAGAACTTTTTCCCGAACATCGTGACTTCAGCCTGGATATTGCTATGGCACAGTAAAAACCCATAAAAACGGTACTCCACTCAGACCGGTCGTATCCCAGATCACATCCCCCACCTACAAAATAGCCGAGACCTTGAACAACAATCTCCCCATACATACCGATGAAATACACTCTTTATTTACAGATATCTTGAGAGCTAAAAACCCAACCAAAGAAGTCGCATCAGTGGTTGTCGAAAGCTTGGTTACTAACATGCCAGTAGACACCACTATAAACATAGTCCTCAACCACATGTACTGTTTACAAGAAACCCCACCAAAAATCCAAGAAAAAACCATAAGTAGTATGCTCGAAACATGCGCAAAAGAGGCACCATTTTACTCCCACAGAGGAGAATTATTCTGGTAAGTAGATGGTGTAGCTGTGGACTCTCCCTAGGCATTCTTATAGCGAACGCATACTTGGCCAATTTAGAGGACACCGTATTCAGTAACCATGAATATCCAGAAATCTATGCAAGATGCATTGACGACATTTTCATCAGAATAAACAACAAACACGATACACAGAAACTGAAAGACATCTTTACAGAAAAATCCATGCTGAAATCCACCATAGAACACAACGTGGACCAAAAACTACCATTCTTAGACGTATTAGTAAACACAGGAACAAGTAAATATGACACGGAGGTATGCATAAAGGCTGTGAACTTCTGTCAATGCCTTAATGGGAGAGGTGAGTGCCCAGGGGCATATAAACGGTCAGTAGTCCAATAATATGTGCGACGGGCCTTCACCCACTATACCACGTGGAAAGCGACACATGCTGAGCTGGACGAAGGTAACGTGATACAATCAGAAATACGTAGGCTTCATGACCGCTTGTAACAACAAAACAACACAAGAAAATAGGACAACAGATAACAATATATTATCAAACTAATTTTAACAACGAATACAACAACAACAGCAACATCATCGAGAAAATTATTAAGAAGGGAGTCATGCCGTGAGTCCCCTACACCGACATAAACGTAAGGGTATATTGCAGGCCCAACCTACTAGCATTCCTTTTATGAAAAGTAGCACCTGTGGACCCACACCGAAGGAGATGACTACCAATGATGTTTATGAATTTATTTGCCCCGAGGAGGGATGCAGACCGTCCAGTGAAAGCTACATCGTGGACAGGACATCAACTACACTTAGACGAAGATTAATTGTGCACAGAAACACGGGAGCCATCTTTCAACGCTACACAGACAAGCACGACGAGAAACCATCGGTACAAGAACTCACAATAACAGAATACAAATGCAATACATATCGGGACATGACAATAACAGAAGGTGTGTGTATAACAACAAGCAAGCCCACCATAAGCGTCCAAATGGAAGAAGATAGGGCACTACCCTCTCACCGCCCCAGGGACAGGAGACAGGATCAAGGTCGTCGCCAAAACAAGCGAGCACTGCCCAAACACCACAGGCGAAGAAATTAATGATTTTATTAGCAATATAAGAAGTAGAAATAGAATGTAAAACTAATACAATAATGTAGTTACACCATGTAATAACATATTAGGTAAACATAATGCAAATAATTAACTAACCCCTTGTAAATTACGCATCATAAATGAAAGTAATAGCAACCTCCCTAATCCCAAACAGCCGTCCTCTTGGAGCTATAAATAGAATGGAGGATGTTTCTATGCATCAGTTCTTGCATGAAAAAGCCTGGACGCAGGCGAAACAAAATCGTAGCAAGTGAAATAAATGAAAACCATGCCACGACTGTGTGTCATTATCCAGAAGTGAGAAAATATGAAAAACGTTAGCACCAAAAAAGTCAATGCTACAAAGGCGATTACCTGCAACAGAAATTGTAAAAGAGAAAGTTTGTCCTCAATATATATATATATATATATATATATATATATATATATATATATATATATATATATATATATATATATATATATATATATATATATATATATATACATATACTATATACATATCTATCAATCTATCTATCTATATATCTATATATATATATATATATATATATATATATATATATATATATATATATATATATATATATATATATATATATATATATATATATATATATTGTAACAAATTGATCAAGCACCTGGTTATTCCACAAATAATAAGACCAGAAAGTTAACCTCACTTCAGCCAGACACTTGAAACCTCATAACAAAAATATTAAGACTGAATACTCTAAAGGTACAGTGATCCCATAAAACTTACTTATCACTTGAGAAATCAATCTAACTTTATCAAGTTATGGGTGAGGTACAACTAATATGCCATAAACAGACTAGTGGAAAATGGGCATTGCTTCAACAAACACTATAACGGTTTCCCTGGTTCTATTTCACCTAGATAAGTCTCAGGTGAACAAACACATTCATTAATTTCTGTAGTCACTGGCGGTCAAAATGAAGCACTGTGCTTTTAAAACTTTAAACAGACAAATTTATTTCTAAGTTCAAAAGTTATAGCAGAGTTCACAATCTCAAAAAGATTTACTATTACTTGACAACAGTGTAAGATTTAACTATTTCTTAATCAAGATTAATTCACAAAACTTTAATTTATCAAGAAAGCAATTTGGTTAAGTAAAATTTGAACCATTACCTCTCACTCAAGTTTTAGATATGCACCTGATTAACTAAACTCAACACAAGTGGTCACCAAAATATTACTGACTGCATTCAAGTATTCTCTGAAATGTCAGTAAGTATGCACTAACAAAATGCTAAGTAGTCACCAACACAAAACTTTGGAAAACGCTAATTATAGAATTAGAGTAATATGCTAACACAGACATATAAGAATGAAATATGCAAAAATAGAAATATACCAACAGCATTTTCACTAAGACAAAAATATGTTTAAAGATTATATCAATCTTTCAAAAGATTACCTTCACTTAAAAAAAAAAAGGCTAAACTCACGTCTTTCTAAGACTTTCTCGAAGACAACACTGCCAAGTCACAATGATATATAGTAGTAAAATATAGTGGCAGCAAGACACATTAGAATTCACTAAAAGAGATATTGTCCACCTCTTATCAAAATAATAATTCTCTATCACAATAACAGCACAAAACATATCAAGTAAGAATCTTATCTTCTTCAACAGAAAACAGTAAAACACATTTTCACAATGCTTGTACTTATCCTTGAAACACTAAATAATAAAAACGAGTTTCTTCATTGAACTATCACACAACCGCCATGCCCTTTTCGTGTGTGTTTGTATGTAAAACACACACACACACACACACACACACACACACATATATATATATATATATATATATATATATATATATATATATATATATATATATATATATATATATGTGTGTGTGTGTGTGTGTGTGTGTGTGTGTGTGTGTGTGTGTGTGTGTATGTATATAAATGCATTTACCCTTATCTGTGTTAATTATCTTCTCAGAGTACCCTACTGTATAAAGCTATGCTTATACTGTATTCGTGGACATATTGAGCATACACACTCGCATGCACTGAGACAAATACAATACTATATATTTCATAATATTACTGAATTGTTAGTTAACTATTGTGGAACGATATACTTCCATAATCCCTTAAACAACTATCGCAGCCTTGTTCCATTGGTAATAGTCACAATTAAGAATAAAGCTAGCTGTTTAAGTTTTTAAATGCTGATTTTGTTGCTGATTATTACTCCAAGACATCATTAAAAATGAAATTATTTTAAAATATAGGGAAATAATATTTAATACCCACTATACATTCGTTATTGTTTAAGGACCATACATCTCCGCCATTCGCTATTAACCATTACTGAGTTTACTTCTAATCCCAAACTTTACTGCCGCAGATGCACCAACTGCAAGGGCCGCTTTGGGATCGTCCCTCAACCCGAATAATATCCGGGAAGGCGATGACGTTTACTTCGAGTGCGAAGTGCAAGCCAACCCAAGGGCATATAAAGTAGTCTGGAAACACAACGTAAGGGTTTTTTTATGGCCCTTTTTCAAAGGAGTAGCATATGCATCACACATATCGGTTTGGTGAAATATAATAATTATCCCAAAATCCTTATGTTTATATGTTTATAATCCAAATTAAGTTTTTTTATACCTATCCTATTACGGATTTGCTTGTTATATTTGAAAAAAAAAGCATTCCATGCAATTATTGTTTGTTGTAGGTAAAATATTTGCAGATAGAATGGTCATATAAAGAGTTGGATGGATTATGAGAATTTATAATTTATTTATTAAACGGGTGAAGGAACAAAAGCATCAAATTAATAACTGTATATATATATATATATATATATATATATATATATATATATATATATATATATATATATATATATATATATATATATATATATATATATATATATATATATATACATATACACACATACACATATATATATACACACACACACACACACACACATATATATATATATATATATATATATATATATATATATATATATATATATATATATATATATATATATATATATATACTGTATATTGCTTATAATCACTCACACACGTGATTGTATATATCAAAGACCACAAGGGAGAAATACAAAATGGTTCTTAATCCTGACCGGTGTCGGCCTTATTGCTAAGCCATCTACAGAGGATCTTTGATATAAAATGGCAGAAATTAATAATATATATGGTAGCAAGAAGAATCCTGGCAGGTGTCAGCTTTATTGCAAAGTCATTCCAGAGAACTGATACAAGTGGTAGAAATTCATAAAGCATATGCTAGCAAGATAGTACATTCGAACATACAAATCGTTGAAAGCCAAGTATTTGCACTTGACAGGTATTTGTAGGTGGAATTCTACCCTCATTAATGACAGGGCAAACTTTTGAAATCCTGTGGGACCCCGCTTCCCCTTTCGCCTTCTTTCAGGTACCTTCCTTAAAATTTCAACTTCTTGCATATTTTGCTATTCAGATTACAGGAGTAAATTTATACATGCTATGGCATGGCTGATGTTCATGTTCTCACCAAGACTTTCTTTTATATGAATAGATCCAGTGATGTTTCTTTCCATTGCATTAGTAGAATACAGTATCTTCTTTGCTCCTTCCCCATTGCTTTCGCTAACGTACAAAAATTCAGTTGTTCACTTGCTCATTTCTTACACATTAATTGTGCTGGTCTGTTCTCTTTTCTGATGTTTTTTGACCGATATAAATGTTATCACAAGACTTACTTGGAATCAGGCGACTTCTTTACAAGTACATGTTTCCTTGTTTTATTAATGTTCTTAACTGCTGCATTATCTGCAAATTCTTAAGTAAATGGGTAGTATATTTGAAATTATTATTATATGGTGGTGCAAGCAGGATTTGAGTTACAAGTTTCTTTTTTTTTTTTTTTTTACATACGGCATGTTTTTAGACGTTGTTAATGCATTGCCTCATTTCAATTTCTTACCTATACTTTTTATCACATCTATGGCATTATCACTGTATTCATGGCTACACATACGTAATGCTCTTAAGTACGTGGATGTGAAAACTGATATCTTTACTTCATTGCTTTGACCAGAATAAAATTTAACTTCTGCAGAAATACAGGTGGTTGTGTGTATACTCGTACTCTCTATTTAAACCCGTTATTAGTTCTGCGTATTAGGCGATAATCCCAAAAGTATAGTCAACCACCCTTTTCAATTTCCATAGCGAATTTTATTGACGGTACTAATTCTTTTAAATTAAATAGTTATTTACACCTTCGTCATAGACACACACATTATAACATCAACATACCTTGTCCATACTACATTGTGTACAATGATTTTATTTAATAGTTTGCGTTTCGAAATGTTCCATGCACAAAGTACTTAATACTGTAGATAAAGGGTTATCCAATACCATATCAAAATTTAGCAAGTAAAATTCCCGTTGAATTCAAATTTACATTCATTTACAAAAATTTTAATTAATTCTATGTGCGTGCACTTGGAAAACGTTATATCCAGCTGTCTGTTCTCAATCGTATCCGCTAAAAACTCCAGCATAGCGTCAGTACCACCTGAGTGGAAACATCACCTAGAAGATACTGTTATGGTATGGGAAAATGAGGTCAGTGTATCAGAATCGTAAGCAGGAACATCAAAATGAAATTAAATGCTGATCCAACGAAGCCCGTGGACTACCAACACCAGTCATGAATATTTCGTCAACATACCGAAGAGTCATAGAAATATGACTTGTAAAGCCACAGGTTAAATTTCACCTTGTCATATGGAGTATCGAATAGCTTGGAAATCACAACCGCACTATGTAATCTGGAAAAGTATAGGGACATTGCCAGTGAAGATATGAACATAATCAAGGGATATGTTTACGGAAATGTGAAAAAGCCAAACACTCCCAATGCCCATGAAAGATTTGTGGTAGCCATCGATGAATTGAAAAATGGTATAAATATGCACATGACTAAAGCCGACAAATCTGGTGCGTTGATAATCGTAAATAAATGTAATTAAAAAAAAGTGAATAATCTGTTGAGCAATGAAATGCATTCAAGGAACTAAATGAAAACCTTCCAGATAGACAGCTTGCATAACAATTTCAACAGAAAAATAAACACGCATACCCGTAATGGGGTAGAGCCTTCAGTGGTGCACTGTAATCTTTACTAAAGGTGCTTTGTACCATCTCTTCGACCCCTAGCTTAAACCCCTTTTATTCGTTTTACTCTACCTCTGTTCATATTCTCTTTCTTCTATCTTTCTTTCCGCCTCTTCTATCAATTGTTTCATAGTGCTCGTGAGGTTTTCCTCCTGTTACACCTTTCAACCCTTTCTACTGTACTCTCAATTTCCCTTTCTGCACTGAATGAAGAAAAAAAGTTAAGTATATCTTAGTTTAACCAGACCACTGAGCTGGCCCGAAGGATTAGACTTATTTTACGTGGCTAAGAACCAATTGGTTACCTAGCAACGGGACCTACAGCTTATTGTGGAATCCGAACCACATTATAGCGAGAAATTAATTTCTATCACCAGAAATAAATTCCTCTAATTCTTCATTAGCCGGCCGGAGACTCGAACTGGGGCCTAGCGAGTGCTACCGACAACTCCACCGACTCTTCCAACGAGGAACTTTAAATGACCTCACAGGTCCCAGCACTTGGCCTTTGGCCTCAGTTCTATGTTCCGTTCCAATAAACAGGCATAAAACAAATTTTCATGCTAAACCAGTTATTAGTTCGGTCGTTTCTGCATCTTACAATTTAGCAAAATGCACAATGGATATTCTTAACCCGTTGGTTGGTGCCATCTTTGAAGCCAGTGTAAAGACACTAAACAATGTACAAATTAATGCCAAACACACGCCAGTGAGTTTTGATGTGACTTCATTACTTACAATGATAGCGATTGGCGATCTGCTGGAGTTTTTAGGGGATATTATTGAGGACAGGCAGCTTGATATATCGCTTTCTGAGCACACACAAATAGAATTTATTATAATTTGTGTAAAATAACGTAAATGTGAATTCAGCGGGTAATTTTACTCTTAAAATTTTGGTAGGGCAATAGGCAACCCTTTATCTCCAGTGTTAGTAATTTTTAAATGGAATATTTCGAAAGAAAAATGTTAAACAAAATTGTTCACTGCAAAGTAGTATGGGCTAGGTATGTTGATTATGTAATATGTGTGTCCAGGAAACAAAAATGTAGGAAACTCCTCTGTTGAAATAAATTAATTAGTACCATCAATAACATTCACTGTAGAATCTGAAAAGGATAGATGCCTACCCTTTTTGGATTGCCTAATACACAGAACTAGTAATGAGCTTAAATACAGCGTGTACAGAAACCAACCTATATTGCTACATATGTGCATTTTTTTTATGGTCACAGCAATAAAGTAAATAAATAGGTTTTCACATCCGAATACATTGATGATGACATAAAAATGATTATGAACAGAGGAAAGAAATAAAAATATCCTAACTCTTTATTAGACAATTCATTAAAAGCGGCAAAAACATATTGTATGTTAACAAAATAGAAACTGACAGTATAATAAGAAAGCCTGTTTGCACTGACATGTAGTAAGAATTTTAGAGTTATTGTAGCATTTAAGAACAATAAAAGAATTAAGTAGTGTCTTTAAATACAGTGTTTGCAGAAAACCTGACAATATTTCTTCCTATGTGCATTTATTCTGGTCAAAGCAAAGATATCAGTGTTCACACCTACTGCATGTTTCCAAAAGCATTACTATGTTGATGATGAAACAGATTAGATTAGGAAAAGATTAGGAATACAGGCAAGAAATGGGAATATCCTGACTAAATATTAGACAGTGTATTTAGAGGCGGCTAAAAAGACAATGTATCAAAACAAAATGAACCTTATAGCACCAAAAATTTGCTTGTACTACTATATAATAGCAATATGAAAGGTATCTCCCATCTTCTTAAGAATTTTGGAGTTAATGTTAGAACATTATGACAATAAAACAAGTACTATGAAGAACTCTCCAAACAATACTAAAGGGTGTGTATACAAAATACCATGTAAGTCTTATGCCAACTTTTATATTAGACAAAGGAGCAAAACACTGTAAAAGCAAAAAAACAAAAAAAAGACGCAAAAAATGTGTGAGATATGCACAGATTTTTGTACATGTCAGTGAGAACAATCATACAATTAACTGGGAAGGGGCAAAACAGACAGCGTATTCTAATAATGTACTGGAAAGAAATATAATCGAATCTAGCTGGACAAAAGCAAGTTAGGGCCATAAAGTGAACTTGAGTCAAGGCATATACAAACTTGATCCTATAATTTAAAAATAAATTTTTTAAATGTTTAAATTTTAAGGAAGGCCATAGATATGAATGGGAAAAGGAGTATGATACATGAAAACAGTATGGAGTCAGTAGCACCAATGAGATTTTTCGCCTCTCCCTTTGACATCTGTAGGATGCGGATTTATAGTTTCCAGCGGCCTGTAAGTTTGTCCATTGAATATAATATGTTGTGATTTCTGTTTTGTCGTCACTCCCCCTTGACACCTATAACCGTCGTCTCAAATGGTTGTGTATGTTCGTCTTTATAGTCACTGTAGTATTTACATTGTGATCTGTACCACTATGCATCAGTCCTTTGTCAATGGCTTGGAAATGAGGCTGAAATCGGTCAGGACCCACACCCAGTCTCTCATTCATTCATTTTGGTGGTGAAGAGTGATAAACGAATCATGTTTTAAAGTGATTATAATCATACACACACACACACACACACACACACACACACACATATATATATATATATATATATATATATATATATATATATATATATATATATATATATATATATATATATATATATATATATATATATATATATATATATATATATATATACATATTTATATATATATATATATATATATATATATATATATATATATATATATATATATATATATATATATATATATATATATATATATATATATATATATATATATATATATCTGTGTGTATGTATGTATGTATGTACGTATGTGTATACATATTTCTCACAGGGAGCACTGGTACGGCAAGAAAAAGAAAATGGAATTCTTCTGACGAACCGGAGCCTGGTAGTTCAGGAAGTGACCCGAAAGCATGCAGGCCAGTACACGTGTCAAGCAAGCAATGTAGAAGGGGATGCCATGTCTCCTCCAGTCACTTTGTCTGTTCAGTGTGAGTTT
>NC_089783.1:1868985-1878985 GCF_040412425.1 Macrobrachium rosenbergii | reverse complement strand
TTATCTCTCTCTTAAATGGGTAGGGGTAGACCCGCATTTCAGGACATGGGTAGTACTAATAAGAAAGCTCCTCAGGGGGTTATCAAGGGGATCTAGGGATCAGCAAAATTTTGGGAAGACCGATCAACAAAAGGGAAAAGGACAATGAATTGTTCTTGTCATGTAGTGCTTTTGGAAGATGCTTCAGAGCCCAAGCCTGTGGTGAAGGGGACCGTGTCTGGTTCTGAGGTTTTGATTTTTAAAGATACGGGTGCCTTAGTCAGTTTATTAGACTATGATTTTTATCAGTCAATGTTTTCCCAGTACCATTTAAGGACTTTAGAAGAGAAGGTATGTGATATTCAGGCTCATAAGTTGGATGTTTTAGGTTAGGTGACCCTTTGCTTTTCACTGGGTAACCAGTTAATTAGAGAACCAGGTTTTGGTGATAAAGGGGGAACAGAATTTTACTAGGTAATCCAGCATGTTGTAGGATGCAAATTTCCATACACCCGGGTGTATAACAGTTGGGTTATATGGAGTTTTTGTCCTGTATGTGAGCATTGGTGAAATGGAAGGGAATATTTTCATCAGTGATGATAAAATGGAATCTGTGGTAGATGACCATTTACAGAGTGACATTGAGCCTATTGTTGTGGGGAAGAAGATTTATAAGGGTGTTTTATTAGAAGAGGTGATTTTAGAACCAGGTATGGCTGGTCTGGTGAAAGTTCAGGTGAAAGACGAAAAAATGTCTAAACAGGTATGTGTAGTTGAGGGTAGCAGGAAGCTTAAAGGTGTTGTGAGTACTGTTTCCATAAATAAGGTGTCTAATAAAGGAGTTACATGGATGGAATTGTTGAAATGTAATGATTCAATTAGGAGGTATCAGAAGAATACATATGTTGTGGATCTAGAAGAATGGGATGATGATACTAATTCAGTTGCTGTCATAGGTGAGCAAAATGAGTTTTCTGAGGAAGCAATGCAAGTTAGGAGAAAAGTTTGTAGAGATCATTTAGGTGATGCTGATTATTTAGATTATACAGAGGGATTAGGTGATGTTCAGGCTGACTTTTCAGATAGAGTCACACTTAAAGGAGATAAGTTAGGGTTAACTAATGTGTTAGAACACAAGGTGCACTTGGGGGATGCTACAAATCCTATTTTGTGTCCTGTCATATAGGATACCCTTTAAGATTAGATTAATAGTAAATTTCTTCAGATTGTGAATTATAATTATAAATTTTGAATTTAAAAATAAATTTTTGTATTTAAAGTTTTTAAAAACAGTGTTTCATTTATTGACCACCAGTGAACAGGATTAATTGTATGCATAAGGCAAAGTGCTAACGTATTTGTTCCATTAGATTTGCTGAAGAAAATTAAGACCAGGGAAACAGTTGAAGTTGTTTGATGGAGTGATGTCCTTTTGCTCTAGTATATTTCTTGTTTAATTTTTGATACCTCACACTTTTTTTGATAAACTAAGTTTGATTTAGTTTAATACACTTTTAAAGGGATCACTCTTACCTTTAGAGTACTCAGTCGTAATTTTTATTGTAATGAGAGTTCAGGTATCAGGCTGAAATGAGGTAAATTTTTGAATTCTGTGATTACTTGTGTAACACTCAGGTACCTTGGTACACATCATGACAAGAAGAATAAATTTTTTGCTTCCCAGACCCGGGAACAAAAGAAAATATCACTCTGGTTTATGTTTTATATTGGTGGTGTTAAGGATATTTTGATAGGAGAGTGACCACATAGTTATTTTTTGCATTGTATTGTGAATTATTTAGTTGAGTAACTTAGAGAAAATGGCTTTGTTCAATGTTCAGAAGTTTTTAGCAGCTCCTTCCATCCAGGAGTTTTCTGAATCCAACCTGACTAAGGCACAGTGGACTGCTTTAGCAGTGGCATTTGGGGGTAATGTGTCTAGTGGTAGCCTATGATTAAGGCACAAATCAGTTATATTGCAATCCAAGCATTGATGGAATTTATAAATATGCAAGAGCAAAAGAAAGAGAAAAGTGATGCAGAAGTAGAGCTTAGATGCATAGCTGCAGAAGACAGCTTGATTAAGCTGAAAATGCAAGCAGAAAAAGAAAGAGAGGAAAGAGAAGAAAGTTTGATTAAGCTGAAGATGCAGGCTGAAAGAGAGAAAATGCTGGCAGAAAGAGAGAAGAAAGGGAGAAAAGAGAAAGATAAGCAGAAGAAAGAGAAAAAGCAAGACATGAAAGAGAGATAGAGTTAATAAAAGCTCGATCTACATTACTTGTAACACCATCTAACCCTATCCAAGGTACACAAGAGCCTGTATTTGATGTGGTAAGAGTGCAGACGTTAATTCCAAAGTTTACAGAAGGAAATCCAGATGAGTTTTTGATCACTTTGAATAAGTGGTTTCAGGTATGGGATGGCCAGAAGACAAATGGTCAGTCTTGTTACAGTGTTCTCATTGGTAAAGGAAGAGGTGCCTATTTAGCCTCATCAGCTGATCAGTGTAAAGAGTACAAGGTACTCAAATACAGTGTGCTACAAGTTTACCAGATGACCCCTGAGTGTTACAATGAAAGATTCAGATCTTTGAGGAAGGGTGACAAGATGACTTTCTTGGATTATGCCTACAAAGTAAGATGTTTCAAACGATGGTTGGGGGCTGCTAAAGTTAAATCTATGGATGAACTTGAAGAGTTAGTAGTCCTAGAGCAATATCTTAGAGGAAGCTCCAGATGAGTTTTTTGATTACTTTGAATAAGTGGTTTCAGGTATGGGATGGCCAGAAGATAAATGGTCAGTCTTGTTACAGTGTTCTCATTGGTAAAGGAAGAAGTGCCTATTTAGCCTTATCAGCTGATCAGTGTGAATAGTACAAAGTACTCAAATACAATGTGCTACAAGTTTACCAGATGACCCCTGAGTGTTACAATGAAAGATTCAGATCTTTGAGAAAGGATTACAAGATTATTCCGACAAAGTAAGAAGATATTTCAAACGATGGCTGGCGGCTGCTAAAGTTAAATCTATGGATGAACTTGAGGAGTTAGTAGTCCTAGAGCAATATCTTAGAGGAATTCTTGGACACATAACTGCTTATTTAACCCTTAGGGATGGATTGAGCCTGAGTGAAGTAAAACAGGTTTCGGGAGGTGGATGGATTGAGCCTCAGTGTGAAACAATATTATGCAACACTGTTATGGTAATAATGAGTCGAAAGGGAGGTGCCAGTACTTCTGTATGCTATAAATTCACTAATGGCAACTTTTATACTGACCTGAGAGTCGTACCAGTGTTGCAATAGACGTCTTTCCAGCCATCAGTAATGCTTGTGACTCGAAGGAGTAAAGTACTGCATCTCTCTCTCACATGAGTCTTCTTTTTGTAAATTTGCTTGTAAATATACGAAGGGGTTGCTGTTGTTTTTTTTTTGTTTTTGTCTTTCACGGTAGTATGTCGGTTGTAAATGCAATTTTACAAAGAAAATTGCAAAGAAATATTAGAAAAAACATGTAAGTGAAAAAAAAAAGTTACTGAATTTTCCTTCTCGTAAATTTAGGTGAATATTTTTCAACAAATATGCAAAATATTTGTTACTGCATTTATTTCTTATCTGTTTTGATATTGTGTGAGCAGTAATAATAATTTTACAAAATACAATAAATTTATTTATTAGAAAAAACATATATAAGTTGGTAAAATTTACGATTGTCTTTGTAAATGAGGCCCCACAAGGGGTTGTAAATAGTCATTTTCAACCTCTCGTGGAAGATAGGGAAAATTTTTTAGAATTTTTTTATTTATACAGTGTAAATGTATGTGCCATTCTCTTTCCATTGATGTTTTTTTTTTTATTTCGCCGCCCTCAAAATTTCCCCGGTCTGGGGTGCTGCACATTGATAAATTATGCCGTCCCTTATGGGTTAAGAGAGAGAGAAAGGTTAAGAAACTTGACAAAGCGGCTACATTGAGTGAGGTCTATAACATAATTTGTAGCAAAAAGAATTATAATTTCAAGTACCAGAACCCACAACGCACAGGTTTTAGGTCTCATCCAAATTTCAGGAACAATACAACTGGGAATCCTTCTAATGGCAATGTCAGTACAAAGCCAGGTAATACCCTTCAGCAATCGAATGTTAAAACCTCATCATCCAGTTTCTCAAGACAGATACAGGGGAATAATGTTGTCACCTTCAAGTGTGGAAGAGCAGGACGCTACGATTGACATTATTATCAGACAACAACAGACTAAGCCAGTTAGTCAAGTGGTTCAAGGTAATCAGGTGAAACAAACTACAAAGAGCAGTATGGGGAAGACTGATGCAGTTGGGAAGACTGAAACTAACAAGTTGAGTGTTTAGCAACCAGTGGAGATGTAACCTCAAGTAGTGAGTGACTGAGTAGCTTGGAGGCTTTTAAGCCATATATCTATGAAGGTATGCTGGCAACTCAAGGTGGGAGTGTGCAGGTACCAGTCAAGGTATTACAAGATATGGGGAGTAACCACAGTGTGGTAGTTCATGGTGCTCACCCACAGTTGGAGAAGAATCTCACAGGAGATTCAGTTGTTTTCAAGGGTGTAGGAGGAGGAGAGGTAACTGCTATATGCTGCTTGCACCTGTCGTGTGAGTTGGTGACAGGAAATGTTGGTTTTGCTTTAAAGGACTCACTAGCTGTTGAAGGTGTACATGTTTTACTGGGTAATGAAGTTGGTGGTGCACCAATTGTTCCTTGTCCTATAGTGACAGACAAACCATCTAGGATTATTCCTACGGTAGATTTAGAGAAGAAAAACCCCACCTGTTTTCAAGTTTTGTAACTGCCAGAAGTATTAAGAGAACTACGTCTGCAAGTGAAGAAACTGAGGATTTACCTGTATCAGAAGGATCACTTGAAGGATCTTCGAGCTTAGAAGAATTGTTCCAGGGAAGTGAAGTTTCCCCAACTGCATCAGTCTTCCCCACACTGCTCTTTGTAGCTTGTTTCACCTGATTACTGTGAACTGCTTAATTAACTGGCTTGGTCTGTTGTTGTCTAATAATAATCTCGACTGTAGTGTCCTGCTCTTCCACATGTGAAGGTGACAACATTACTCCTCTGTATCTGTTTCTTAACCTCTCTCTCTCTCTCTCTCTCTCTTAAATAGGCTCTTATGTGTCCAAGAATTCCTCTAAGATATTGTTCTAGGACTACTAAGTCTTCAAGTTCGTCCATAGATTTAACTTTAGCGGCCCCCAACCATCGTTTGAAATATCTTCTTACTTTGTAGGCATAATCCAAGAAAGTCATCTTGTCATCCTTTCTCAAAGATCTGAACCTTCCATTGTAATACTCCACGGTCATCTGGTAAACTTGTAGCACATTGTATATGAGTACCTTGTACTATTCACACTTATCAGCTGATAAGGCTGAATAAGCACTTCTTCCTTTACCAATGAGAACACTCTGTAACAAGACTGACCATTTATCTTCTGGCCATCCTGTACCTGAAACCACTTATTCAAAGTGTTCAAAAACTCATCTGGAGCTTCTTCTGTAAACTTTGGAATTAACTTCTGCACTCTTACCACATCAAATACAGGCACTCGAGTACCTTGGATAGGGTTAGACGATGTTACAGGTAATGTAGATCGAGCTTTTATTAACTCTATCTCCCTTTCATGTCTTGCTTTTTCTCTTTCTTCTTCTGCTTCTCTTTCTCTTTTCTCCCTTTCCTCTCTTTCTGCCAGCATTTTCTCTCTTTCAGCCTGCATCTTCAGCTTAATCAAACTTTCTTCTCTTTCCTTGCTTTCTTTTTCTGCTTGCATTTTCAGCTCAGTCAAGCTGTCTTCTGCAGCTGTGCATCTAAGCTCTACTTCTGCATCACTTTTCTCTTTCTTTTGCTCTTTCTTATTTATAAATTCTGCCTCAGCTACATTCAACAATTCTTTTGCCTCTCCTAACTCTTCATCTATTTTACCAGAGTTCGTCAATGCTTGGATTGCAATACATCTGATTTGTCCCTTAATCATACCACTAGACACATTACTAAAACAAAATTAAATCACAAAAACTTTAATTTATCAAGAAATTAAATTAATCAAGCAAAATTTTAACTTTCAAGAAGTACTCAAGATTTGAAAATAAAATCTTAGTAAATGAAAATTAACCGTCTCGCCCCCCAAAGCACGTACCTGTACGTGTAGCAAAACTCAGCCTTTAACCCCCAACCACATATGCGTACGTGTTCTATAATTATGCATGAGTAACTAGCCATTACACAAATTATATTTGAAAGAACCGTGTGACCACTGTGTGGCTGCTTCCTAGATCCCTTATGTGTTCGCCGAGCAATCATACGGGTATCTGTGTGCCCCGGTAGGAGCGTAAAGACTCCCTAACAACGTGATTACTCTCGTGTCATAACACAGCTGATCTGAGTTATGCATTAGTGTCGACTTTCATGATCTTTTTTATCGAGGTTGAGGGTGTTTTTTCCTGAAACTTTTAGCATTTTTTCATAGATCCCTTACATGTTCGATGAGCAATCACAAAGATCTCTCAGTGCCCTGGTAGAAGCGAAATGCCTCCCTAACAACGTGGGTACTCTAAGGATATAACACAGCTGATTTGAGTTATGCATTGGTTGTGACGTTCATAATCTTTGTTTTTGAAGTAGTGGATGGTTTTTGCTGAAACTTTTAGCATTTTTTCATAGATTCCTTAATTGTTCGAAACGCAGCCATAGAGGTCTCCCGGTGTCACGGTATGGTATGTGCATAACGCAACCCTACCCTCTCACGTGGGTAGCCCCCCCTGTCATAACAAAGCTGCTCTGAGGGGTGCATTAGCTGCGACATTTACGCGTGTAGTATTGGCAATAGTGAATGGATTTTGCTGAAACTTTCAGAATATTTTCTTGTGTGTTTCGTGAAGGCATTGGTGTCATAAAATGCCGAAAGGGAAAAAGGGTGAAGTGTATAAAGGGAAAGTTTCTCGAAGGTGTCTTCAGTGGCTGCATGGACATCCAGCCAGCCATAGTATGCTTTTTAGTGGTGCGGAGGGGTCAAGACTTCCGCAATGAAAATAGAGTGGTGCCATTGTGAGCACGTGAGCGTAGTTTATCTCAAGGCGCCATTCTCATAGTCCATTTCTGATGCTCACCCAGTAATTTATAATCATTTACCTTAACAATGACAGCAATATCACCCAAATTACTGGTAAAATAACCGTATGGTAAGGATTTGAAAAAAAATTCTACATTGCGTGTTTTCGGCCAAGCCAGCGGCTAAACTTGACTTTTCATATATGTGCGCTTGACAATTTTTTTCTCCACTTTATTTTCTCGTAATTACCAAAGTTTTTATACTATTGTAAAGCTAAAGACTTGAGTTTTACAACAAAATTATATTCAAATGTGTTTGTGCAACATCTTACTTACTATAGTCAATTATTTTACATTTATTCGCTTTTTTCTTTTTTTTTTATCTTCCCAATCAATGCAAGGGCATTTAGGCATCTCATAGTCCATTTTTGATGCTCACCCAGTAATTTATAATCATTTACCTTCACAATGACAGCAAAATCACCCAAATTACTCGTAAACTAACCGTATGGTATGGATTTGAAAAAAATTTCTACATTCCGTGTTTTCGGCCAAGCCAGCGGCTAAACTTGACTTTTCATATACGTGCACTTGACAATTTTTTTCCATTTTATTTTCTCGTAATTACCAAAGTTTTTATACTATTGTAAAGCTAAAGACTTGAGCTTTACAACAAAATTATATTCAAATGTGTTTGTGCAACATCTTACTTACTACAGTCAATTACTTTACGTTTATTCGCTTTTTTCTTTTTTTTTTTATCTTCCCTCTCTATGCAAGGACATTTAAACATCTCATAGGCCATTTTTTATGCTTACCCAGTCATTAACAATCATTTAGCTTCCAAATGACAGCAAAATCACCCAAATTACTCGAAAAATAACCGGATGGTGAGGATTTGAAAAAAACTTTTGCGATCGCTGGTTTGCACTACTCCCGCTAAAGAAAATTTTGCTTTCGATAATTTTAGTTATCCCATTTTTTTCTGTTTCCTTCCATTTAAATACAATGTTACCTATACCGTTTTGTAGCTAAATAATTGTTCTATACAATGGTAAAATATGAAATTCCTGTGTTGTGTAGCCTTGGTGCTATTCTCAATATATACGATAAAAGAAAAAAAATTTTGTTATCGGCAAAGTTCACCAAATGATAAAGGCTATTTACACAGATTTTTTTTTTTATTTTTTATGCCTGTATCGTAAAATTCAGTCATTTTTCAAAAGAACGGGACCAACCTGACCTCTTTCTGACGAAAATTAAGTCCGCCACCATGATTTGAAAAAAATATTACAAAATGCGTTTGCAATCCAAAATAGTCCCGGGGTAAGGCTTCCCAAATTGCCATATACGGCGGGGGTGAGAGGGTTAAATCAAGTATGCAATGTTAAATTATCAAGAAATATTTAAAATGCTAATTAAAGAAATGTTAAATCACCAATGTATAAAATGTGAAACATTAAGAGATTGCAAACACAAGAACACAAAAATACACAAAATATTTAACAGTAATAATTTCACTAAGGCAAAATTTCCCTAATACACCTTATTATAGCATGTTAATAATAAGTAAAACTCACTTTACCTTATGCAAGCTCGTGAAAACTTTTGCAAAATCACATGAAATGTAGCTGTTTGAGATTCGCAAAACACACTTTTTTGATAGATGCCATTACACACTTTTCCTACATTCTGATCTCAAAAGCTAAGATTAATAGGGGAGAGTGGTGATGGTTCGGACAATTTTTTTTTTTATTTCTCTCTAGAAGTCAGAGTTTAATGAGCAGTGATATCCTTGGCATGTCATTGTGTAGCCTCATCATCCTACATTTACCAGTGAGTGTAGCAAGTCATATACTTTACTATACTTGCAGCTATTTATCTTCAAGTACAAGTTTCCAAAATGTCTGAATCATCCCTACCCGTGGTGATGATTCGGACAAGAGCATGGGATGATTCGGACAATTATTATAATCGACATTTACTTTCAGGTCAGATGATAAATGAAACAGAAATACCATATGATGTGTTTTATTGAAATAATCATAATCAACTTAAAAGATTATTCTCTCCCTTAGTGAATGGCAGACAGAAAATCTACGATGTTTGCTGAGAATAAATGTTAAAGTAGTCTTAAAGAATATTGTAACCTTCAAAACAAAAACAAAACTTGAAATATCCTTGCCACCAAATTCTTAAATGACCAAAATTTACTTGAAATTATTCTCTCCATGAGTAAAAACCAAACATAAATCGTAACTCAAATACTTGAAATTTGTTGTGCCTAAATATTAAAGTTGTTCTAACGAATATTGTATCCTGCAAAAGAAAATAAAAATTTGAAATACCCCTGCTTTCTTTTCATGCTCTGCTGAACTGGGTTTGGAAGTACTCCAGTTACTGCCTCTTCACCAATAGTTGCTTCATCTTCAATTCCTGGAAATTTAAAACTATTAGCAACAAATTTCTGTGATTTTCGTAAATAAGAAACCTGAAATTCATCATCCTCGTCTAAATTGCTGATTAATTTGCCTACATAATAGACTTTGCTACCTTTTACTGGATCTATCCCAACAAGAACAAAGTCTCCCTCCTCTGGTACTTTATCAATAAATCCCACTTCTGTGTCTTCTATCTCCTCCTCTGAGATTTCAGAAGAATTATTGTTAAGATCGGCTGTCAAGAGATCTTCAAGATGATGAAGGTCTTCATCACTGGTCTGGCCTCTGTATCTAACTTTTGTATTTTTTCTTGCTTTTTAATGTTCTTGAGGTATCATTTCCAAACTTTATTTCCTTCTTGGCTGTGTTTTTCGGCTTTTTCTTCAGTTCTTTCTGTTCAAATTCAAGCTTTTCTGAAGTGTCCGTTGCAATCATTCATCTTCCCAGCTTTTTGCCTTTAGCCGTCCCCGTCCTCTCTCCAGCTTTTGGGAAT
>NC_089783.1:1741485-1856485 GCF_040412425.1 Macrobrachium rosenbergii | reverse complement strand
TATATATATATATATATATATATATACATATATACAAAAACATGAAATGGGACTGGAAATGACTGATTGAGGGTGAGACAAACGAAGGAGGAGGAGGGAATCGAATAAAACAAATAAATACCCTTAAAATTAATTTAACTACAAAATATACAAGGAGGAGGTTCAGAACATAACTAATCAAATATACATTGAACTTCAAAATAAAGTCAAAAATAAAAATGCACAGTACAAACTATTGAACAAATACGGGGGCAATAAACATCCAGGCAGCAAAATAATTATAATTCAATGTGTAACAAATATAAAAACAAGCAGCATAAAGATAAATATGTGCTGTAACTACATCATATACAAGCAAAAACAGACACCTGTAAGATGTCGAGACAGCCCCAGGCTGTTGAAGAGGATGGTGCCAGACGAGCATCATAATGACACTGAAACAGCAATCATTGCAAACGGGAAATAAGCCCACCTCAGTAGATGACCACAGCTGAGTCGTCGAGACAGCATTTTGCCGTCAAACAGGAACCAATCTCTTCTTAACAGGATAACACTGGTTGTGTCATCTGAATATCCTTCCTGTTGCCAACGCCACAGTAAATAATGCCTGTCTATCCAAAATACTTCTTGTTGCTCTGCTACGAGACTTGACTCTCTCCTACTGACCTGACTGACGCTGAACACACAAGGCAACAGACAACTCCCAACAAAAGAAAAATGCACAAATATGTATGAGGCAACAACTCACCAAGAAATAATCGGCAAATGATTGACCCATCAAAGCAACTAAACTATATTATATATATATATATATATATATATATATATATATATAGTATATAGTATATATATATATATATATATATATATATATATATATATATATATATATATATATATATATATATATATATATATATATATATATATATATATATATATATATATATACATATATATATATATAGAATTACTAAAAGACCTCATTCAAACTGATGGTATCTAATGGAGTTTTTATTCAGTAAGCTTTCTTGGACAAACAGTCCACATTATCAAGCATCCGCACAATGAGCAGACGCGTAGTCCGGCTGTATTTATATTCTGCGCTGGGTACTTTTAATTCATAATCGCTCAGCTCTTCCTGTGTGACCTCCACCCTCGACAGACTTGGTCTTTCTCTCTGATCCCTTCTCCAGGTGTCCGTTTCTTCCGTGCCTCTTGCTTTTTTTCTTCGTTCTTGCTACTGTGGAGTATATGATTTTCTAGATATGCTGTCTTCAAAGCTGCCGGTGCCCTGCCATCGTGTTGTTGGCGCAAGTTATGAAGGCGTTCTCAAGCAACCAGCCTTAGATGCTTGGTTGGTGTTCCTGTACAGAAAACTTATATTCCCCAGTCTATTCTGTGATAATTTTTCCAACAGTGTTTGGCAACTGCTGACGTCTGGATTATAATGCCTTATGTCTCTGCAGATGGTTTGCTCTTTTTGCATGATTTTGCCAGTTTTGTCATAGTACCCTTCTTCACAGTCTAGACACGCTCTCTACTGACTTTTTGTTTCTGAACCATTTTATCCCTGATGGTGTTTTTTAGGAAGGTCATCAATGGAAATTGTTTAGTTTCTGTCATGTGTGTACAGGTTGTTGTCCGGGACTGTACTATTTTTTTTTTCCCACCAAATGTTCCTATCTTTTCCCTCTCCCCAAAATAGTTTTTCCTGCTCTGGATGTGTGCCCACTCCCACCAATACTTAGGTGCAGCCTAATCTCCTAAAACTTCCCAGGTAATCAACTTCGTCTAAAAATCCGGGACTGCAAATCACATAAGCCCTGATGGCCAACCCAGTCATTACCTATTTTATTTCTTCAATGACTGGAGAACCTATATGTAGAACTGTGTTCTTCCCATACCTTGAATTTTAAAGTATTGATGGGAGGGGCAAGGTATCAAAGCAAGGAAAACTAATTTATGAGAGGGAAAGATAAAAGAAATATTTGTAGAAAGAAATAATTACAGTCCTGAATAAATAAACCTATTGCACACATCAACAGAAAGTTAAATAATTTCAAATTGTGGCAGCTACAAAAATAATTCATCAGGAATAAAATAGTTGGGGGAAACAAAAAGTCGGTAGAGGGGAAGAGATTAGGAGGGGGCATATATGGCAGCGTGTCTAGACTGTAAAGAAGGGTACTATGGCAAAACTGGTAAATCAAGTGAAAGAGCGAAGTAAACAACATCTGCAGAACATAGGCATTATAATCAGACGTCAGGTTGCAAACCGCCGGAAAATGATCACAGAATAGACTGGGAAAATATGAGTTTTCTTACAAGACAACAACAAAACATCTAGACTACAAAGAATCACCATAACTTGCGCCAACAACACGAGAGCAGGGAACACGGAAACGGCTTTGAAGACACTGTGTCATTGAAAGAGTAAATGAGCGGAAATAGGTAATTTCACTCCATAAATGTATTTTTCTGTAACGCAAATTTACCCGCAGACATCAGAATAATTCTCGTTTAATTTCCGCGCGAGAAATACGTTAATAAAGACGGAAGCATTGCTTCAGTATTTTCGTTTCATCTTAACGTAAAACTTTTAAAGTGTTGGCAGATTTAGAGTAAATCTGGATGCCTGTACTGGCTAGTTCAGAGAGGAATTGATAGTTTTGTGTAACTGACTTGGACGAACGCCGAGGGGTTGCTTGAAATTGTTTGAATTGGTCGGTTTGCTCGACACAAAGCGTCATCGTTCGTCATCTAAGATTTTATTGTCATTTCGTGAGCTGGTCAGCCGCCCGCCATTTTTGTATTCACTGAGTACGCAATATGGTTGCACAGAGCCTCGGTAGATAAACCAAGACATAATTGTCAGAATCGATGTTTTAAGAATGATACAGATAATGTTTCATAGCAACAGCTCAACGTAAGAAAATCACAGTGTGGTGAACTTCTGCTACTTGAGCTCAAACTCATGCCAGACGGTCGACACCGGTTAAGATGTTGCATGTCTCATTGCATTGAGGTATTCGGTATTTCAGTGTGTACTTATAGCCTTCTTGTAATCGGCTGACTGAGTAATTTTCTTCCTTCCTTCTCTTCCTTCTTCTTCTCTTCTCTTCTCTCATATAGTCTAAGTACCAGAGCATAATGTGTCTTCAGACAAAGCCGATTACCGGGACAATATTAAATTAAACTAAATGAGCCTCTGCCTCACAGCGTGACAAGGTACAATTACAATAGTCATGAGCCTTTACTCAGAGCTCAACAGAAGTTCTCTGAATACAGGCATTGACAGACATCACTGAGACCTTTAACAGCAAATAAATTGGCTTTGTTCACAGTGCCACTGCAGCACTAAAACATCAACTGAATAAGCTATTTCTCTTCTTCTTCTCTTCTTCTTCTCTCTCTTCCTTTCCTCTTCTTCTTCTCTCTTTATTTTTCCTTTCACTTCATTCAGCCAAGCATTGCAGAAGCTTTCTCCATATTGTTGACCTGAGCCTTATTACACCATATGTTATCAATCACACCGTAACAAAACAAACATGAACACAAAGCAATTTGCCAGCAGCAGATACGAGTGCCAGCAGTGCATTTTACACGGCTCAACATGTTACCTTTGAAAGGCAACATGTCACCGAAGGCACACTGTTGCTCAGCATGCCCAAACGCCAGAGTTCTTCCTCACTGATGTTGTTATATCATAAGCCTTCGGAGCCCCGATGCGTATTCACGTCAGAATAATACCTCGTCAGAATGATTTCACAAGCGAGCGAACGGTGCAATGCCGAACAGCGACGGCGAAGTTAGTTAACAGAGGCGTTGAACGATGAAAGAGAGAAAAGAAGCAGCCACAGACGAGCCACCAAAGAAAAAATATTCAGCTGAAAAGAGCAAAATGGGAGCAATGCCGAGCAGCAGCGATAAAACAATGCTAGCCATACGCAATATTTGCTGTCGTTGGTGCCAAGGTATGAGGTTAATATTTATTACTTGATTAACATACTTAGTTTCAGACAAAGACACATTAATCTCGCCACTGAAAGCAATAATTCAAAGACAGTTTACAGAATGAGGGAATGTCAGTCGCAGAGAACCCCCATTACAGCATATACAGTAACAAGAACATTATAAAGCATCGTCGTCGACTTTCGGATGCAGTTTCCATCTTCACTTAGCAAAATGGTTTTAAAAACACGTTAGTTTCCGAAACAATGGATTTCGGCGCACAGCAATGCTTATGGTCGTAAACACTTGCTTACCTTTCCATTCCGTTGTTCACCGGAATAGCGAATGTTGTTAAACACAATATGGTTGTTGCGTTATAATTCATCACAGGTGGTATACGACGAAACAAGGAAATCTGAAATACAGAAAAGGCAAGTAATTGACAAAGTTTTTGAACAAAACAGACATACTCTGACAAAATTATATATATATATATATATATATATATATATATATATATATATATATATATATATATATATATATATATATATATATATATATATATATATATATATATATATATATATATATATATGTATATATATATATGTATATATATATATATGTATATATATATATATATATATATATATATAGTATATATATATATATATATATATATATATATATATATATATATATATAGTAGATATATATATATATATATATATATATATATATATATATATATATATATATATATATATATATATATATATATATATATATATATATATATATATATATATATATATATATATATATATATATATATATATATATATATATATATATATGTATATATATATGTATATATATATGTATATATATATATATATATATATATATATATATATATATATATATATATATATATATATATATATATATATATATATATATGTATATATATATATATATATATATATATATATATATATATATATATATATATATATATATATATATATATATATATATATATGTATATATACATATATATATATATATACATATATATATATATATATATATATATATATATATATATATATATATATATATATATATTATGTATATATATATATATATATATATATATATATATATATATATATATATATATATATATATATATATATATATATATATATATATATATATATATATATATATATATATATATATATATATATATATATATATATATATATATATATATATATATATATATATATATATATATATATATATATATATATATATATATATATATATATATATATATATATAGATATGTATATATACATATATATATATACACATATATATATATATATATATATATATATATATATATATATATATATATATATATATATATATATATATATATATATATATATATATATATATATACATATATACATATATATACATATATATATATATATAGTATATAATGAAAGTGAATAGTGGGTCGTATTTTTCGAGTAGAAATATCTTATTTCATAGTCAAATGGCGATCATACCATTGAAGAATTTCCAGCCTGTTGTAGTCGCCAATCATGTTCACAACAGAAACAGATTCGGGTTGTCGAAATTAATGAGGTCTCAGAGGTTGGGCAGAGGTGGGTAACGCCTGGGTAAAGGTTACGCTCATGTCAGTCGTCAGTTATAGGGACAGTCTTACAAGGAGCAAATAAGCTCACATCGGGTCAGAATTTCTGCCGGCAGTTCGGCATAGGGCTCAATGCCAGCGGTTGGCTGGGTGTGCCGGAGACAGGCATATAGAAAGCAGACAGAGACAGAGAAACGCGAGAAAGAGAGACAGAGAGTGGGGAAGACAGAGAATTGTCTCCTGAAGTGTAAAGGTGTGACAGAAGAAATAGTGAAAGACACCTCTCAACACAGTTCTCGCAACACTCGTTGTCTTCTCGAAACACTTAAAATGCTGAAACCATATCTAAAACTTCGAACACAGTCTGTGCCAATCATAGGTGGAATAAAATGTTAATAAAGAAAAGAAACGTGGAATACCACCATTTTCCTACCCTTGTACTTACACACCACGCAAAGAAATACTTCAGCCTTACTCACACACACGCTTGTTTAGGACGTTATTTAGTAAAGCTGCCTGAAGGAAGCTGGTGGCAGCGTACTTAGTTAAATAACGACAAGTGGGATAAGGGAGATAAAAAAAGGCAGTCATGCTTCCTCGGGTGAGTTACCTCGGTGAAGGCGTAGTCATCAAGGTTATGAAATGCGAAGTGAGATAAATACTGGAAAATAATAAACAAGTGACAAAGAAAACACAAAGACAAAAACATAATGTTACTGGGTAAAGAAGAAGAGTTTATACCACAAACATATTATTAACGCTACTATCAGTTATTTCAGAGATGATTTTACAACAGTGAGGACAGATTCCCAGCAGGCAGTGACGCTGAATAGTTGCTTAGCACTGGCCCCTGATGAAAAGCCTGTTTTAATACTAGCCTTCAGCTGCTTTAGAATATAGAGTTTATAAAATGGCACACAGTAAGAATGGGAATTAGAAACACATTGTTACATGTAAAATTTCTTTTCGAAAACACAAATAAGTCGATAAGAACATTGCAGTTGATATCTGCTTGAAACATAAAATTTACATGTAATAGATTTATAAACAAGAGTTTTTTCTTTCTTTAACTATGTACTATCAATTTTTTACTAAATTTTTATTAAATACAACTTATTAACGTTACATGACAATCATATTTCGTAGGCTTATTTGCAAGTCATTCTACGCAGCATTTAGTTATTTACTTCTATAAAATATTATTAGCTGAAATTTGCTGATCGACAACCAAAGCGCAAAAACAGCAAATCATGTTATCATTTTTCTTCTGAGATACTTTATTGTTTTAATAGCACTGCCACTGAAAAGTTATGATTTTTTTTTTGTTAACACTGCCAATCGCATGTAGTTTCAGAGCCGATTAGTTTCATTTTAAGTAAGATAGAGCACATCATTTGCACTTCTTTTGTGATTTGAATGGTTGATGCATTGGCTTATTACGTTATTAGTATCATTGTTAGTTAGCAGCAATATTGCGAATAATGCCAGAGAGATCAAGAATAGTGTAAGAATCCTGTTTAAAGTCAAACCATTGGCTCAACTAGGATAAAAATTGCCTGACAGCCGTTGTAGCGTTAATACGCAATCAACATAGCCAATGCGAGAGAAGTGAACAGGTGCCTGTAACTTGTAGTGTCTGATAGAGCAGGTAGCACACACTTAATAACATGACAGGCACAGATAGCCAGCAGTTTGTTAGTTACCCGGATTCGAAAGGATTTAACGATGGTGTTCATTCCAGCCATGTCAAAGACTGTTATTCGAAGAAATGAAACAGTTTTTAGAGCAGCAGACAGTAGGCCAAAGAACCTGCCACATAAGGCAGATAAAAGAAAGCGCCAGCGATGAGTTTCAGTTACAACATTATGAATGAATGGGGGTCACTTTCTAATACATCTGTTGGTCGGCAGAGACAGCATGTCAAGCCGATGTCAGCCCGATTATTAGTTAAAGATCATGATTGAAGCTGCCAGCCTAGTTGTTGAAGGGGACGCATCAGGAGATTAGATGACATAGCCGAGACCAGTTAGTAAAGTATAGGTGAACAGCGGGAACTCCGGTATACAGACCTAAACATAGGACAAGAAGAGTCAAATGTTCTAGGAATTGCAGAATCAGACTGGAAGAACAGTTAACCTTTCCTTTAGTCATCAAATGCTTGTTGCCTTGTTTTCCATAATACAAATGACACGTGTTCCTTTAATAACCTGTCAGCGATGGGATATTGCCAAAATCTTTATGACTTATGTAAAACCCAAGCAATCCCAAAATGATCACATCTTCAAGCATTGAGGTAGGATTCTTTGATTGACTTATTCCTTGTCGTTTACTCTACACTTTCACTTTAGTGTGTGTCCCAGGTAGTCTATTTTCCTTCTGAGGAAATTGCACTTCTTAACTTCAATTTAAGATTCGCCTTCCTCAGTCTCTTTTCTTTTAGTACTTCTTACTGCAGTTTTATGTGTTCTTCAATTGTATCTGTTGCTATTATCAAATCGTCTATATAGCAATGTACATCCTGCCTAATAAATCACCTAAAATCTTATCCATTAATCTCACAAAGGTTACTGGGCGACTTCAGACCAAAAGGCATTCTCACATATTGATATCTACCGTTGCTTGTACTAAGGCAGTTAATGGTTTACTTTCCTCGTCCAAAAGGAATTTGTAAAAATCCTTGCAACAAATCTATTGTGGTAAAGTATTTCTTGATCCGATCGTTGTGATAAGATCTCTCATAGACGGCATTGGATAAAGGATCATTTCAGTTATCTTGTTTAACCTTCTGAAATCTACCAACTACTCTGTAGGTTTTATCCTTTTTGGAACTAGCAAAAGTGGGAAAGACCATGGAGATTTTGATGGTTCTATATTCCTTGCCTATCCATTTTTTTGTACTTCTCTTTCAATGATCTCCTTCTGGGAATGGGCTACTCTATAGCTCGTATGTAGATTTGGCTTTGTGTTTTGTGGAATGTCTATTCTATGTGTTATTTCACTACTGTGTTACCTGGTGTATCCCGCCCTCCATAGCGACTATGTCTTGGTATTCACTTGGCAAATCTATGAGTTTCTCTCTAGCACAATCTTCTTTAATATCTTTCAAGTGAGACCCTATCTTAGCTCTTCTCAGTTTTTATGTCCTGGGCTAAATTTTCATTTTCTTTATTGATTGGTGCTACGTTTCCTTCTCTACAACTTGAATGGGAATGCTGTATACCTCTGCTAAACCTAATTTTGTTCCTGTGTTAGCCTAACCTTCCTCCTCTGTTATTCATAACCTGCAAAGCTATTTTACCCTGCCTGACTTCATGTAGACTAGAAGGTTTTCCAAGCCCTAATGGTTGACCAGACCCTTGATACTTGTGCTTCTTCAAGAGTAGAGCGGTGATAGAAATTTCCTTCCTTCAAAAATTGGATTTACAAGTACATTGGTTCTATCCATGTAAGTCTCTCTCCAGGAGTTTAAGTCTTAACTCCTGTCTAATTTCAAGTAAGTTTCTTGGTTGGTTTCTAAGTGAGTATTTATCTGTTGAGAGTTTAAAGTATACTGAATATCTTCCTCTGTCGTCCTTCTTTAGAATACTTCTCAATGAAGAGTGCTCTCGAGTCCAGAGTTCTTCCTGTTAATTTACATAGAGGTATTCTAGAAATTTTGGCCCTTCTAATCACTAATTGCTCTCTAGGTGCATTAATGCTGATACCTTCTCTAGCCATAGTTGGATAACCAATTAGCAAATGTGCAAACCCTAACTGTATATCTCTTACTACTAGAACCTTCTCCTTTGTGAAATTCTTCCTAGCTTAAAAGGAAAATCTATTTGTCCTACTATTCTGATATTATTACCCTGAACGTCTGTGATTCTACAGTCTACTGTTGGGTTCAAACTAAGTGAAAAAATACATCTGATACACCTTTTCTGACATTATATTCTTAGGACTTCCTGTATCAAAGAATGTGGCAATAGGTTTCTCTAAACCAACATGTGCAGGAAATACTGGTCTATAATTATATTCATTCCCTATATTAACTTTGCTAACCTGTCTAGTTTGGCTTAGGTTTTGCAATCCAGTCCTTCCTCTATTATGAAGGAAGATCCATTATACCACTGGAGTGAAAATTCTACCATTGTGTCATCTGATATACTCAAGTTTGGTTAGTATCTTGATACCTGTTTGGGTTTGAACTCCTATTCCTTCTAGCTTGTGAGACTGACTGCAGTCTCTACCTCTGCCTCTTAATCTGAGAGATCTATATCTAGGTGCTGAAGCCAGGTCTTTTTCTGCAATCTTTAGGCGCTATGCCCGGCTCTCTTATGGAAGGGCAGTAAAGCTATCCTCGACAGTCACTGGCATAATGTCCCTTCTTCTGACAGTTATAACACGTGACTGTTGAAAATCCCCTTGTTGATGTATTACCTAACGTCCTAATTCTGATTCTATCTGGATTCCTAGAACTATTTTGTCCTCTTTCTTTGCTTGTCCTATGATGATAAGGTCTGTATCAGGGTTCCTTCGTGATTTCTACCTAAGATTCTTGCTACTTCCTCTTCGATCTCAGCTATGTCATCTGAAGTCTCATTTCTGGTCATCCTTCCAATAGCTTCGGCTGGCAAACTTCCAATCATGAATGCTAACCTAATAATGGTTTTGACATCAGCTACTGACATTTATCTGTCTCACCCATTTAGTGGATGTAACTAAGTGACCCCATTCATTCATAATGTTGTATAGCTGGGAACTCATCCCTTGGTAGCTTCTTTTATCTGCCTTATAACAATGAGCTATCCTTGCAAGGCTGATAACGGGATCTGTTTAAGCCTACTGTGGAATATACCTTCCTAAAGAACTGTTTCATTTCTTCCCAATTCTTAAGTCTTTGATATGTCTCAGAATGGACATATCGTTCTAAATCTCCCCTGCTTCCAGATCCAGATAACTCTTCCTTCACTGAGTTTTCGCTATCTGTGCCTATCATGTTATTAAGATGTATGCCTACCTGCTCTATCCAGTTTTCTACAAGGGCACCTGACCTTCTTTCCTTCCATAAAACTTGGCTATATGGTTAATTGCATGTCTTTTATGTGTACCTACAGCAGCAGACTGGGCTAGTTGAGTGTGTTCCCTATCCATAGTTAAATTATTGGTTTGACTTCTTGTGTAAACAGGAGTTCTTACACTATTAGTTTGTGCCCGATCTCTCCTGGGCATTTATTCACTAATACAAACCTTTCTTAACCAATGAGTATAATGGCAGTAATAACAAAGCCAATAAAGTCAACCAGTTAAAATCACAAAAAAAAATTCACAAAAGTGATAAACACTTCTATCTTACCTAAAGTAAAACTAATCAATCACTAAAATTTCCCAAATTCTAAATTACCGATTGGCGGTGTTAAACAAAAAAAAAAATCCCTTAACTTCCAATTATCGCCGAGCAGTGCTGGTAAAACAATAAAGAAATTATCACTCGCTTTAAAAAAATTAAAGAAAAATAATCTTTGAAAAACTTATGATTCTGAACACCTTTAAAGCGAACAAAAAAACAAGTTAAATTTCTCGATCGAAAAATATATAAATTTCAGCTAATGAATGTTACATAAGAAATTAAAATGCTTAAAATAACCGTAGAATGACACAAATAAAATACAGAAATTATGGGTTAGTCATGCCAAACGTTAAATAAAGTTTAAGTAATACCAAATGTTGGATGAAAACTTTAGTAAAAGATTGATGGTGCATAGTTAAAAAAAACTCTTGTTGCCAAGTCTATTTAATTTACGTATGAGTTTTGTGTTTTCAAATGAATATCAATACAAGTGTTCTTAGTCGACTTAATTTTGTATTTTCTAACTCAAAGAAAAAAATTTTTACGTGTGGCTGTGTGTGACCGTAAAGGACATTCTTACTGTGTGCCGTTTTTTCTCTCGTCCTTCTGAGTGTATTCTCTCGGCAGCTGGATTTAAGTTATTCGTAGGCTTTCATCCAAGGGTTGGGTTGTTCGTTCGTCTTCTTCTTCGCCTTCTTCTTCAGCGTCCTTCCGTCACTGCGCCTTAGCTGGGGATCTTCCTCTCACTTTCGGTCACGGGAATCATCTCTCTCTCTCTGGGGCGTAGTCTTCTGCTTGTCGTAGCGTTGTGTGTGTTTGCATGGGCGTATTTTATTTCTTCTTTGCAGAGTGGCGTATGTTATGTTTTGTCTTTGGTGTTTTCTTTGATCACTTGTTTTATTCTATTTTCAATTGTTTATCTCACTTCACTGTTTCGCCAACTGTTTGTGATGACTACATGTACACCAGCGGATATCTCACTTAGCTGTTGCTGTAATCTCACGAACGCCATCGGCTGCAGCTTTTTTATCTCACTTAGCTCTTGTTATCACAACTCTCGTTATCCACTGCTCTCGTTATCCAGCTGTTGTCGGACCCTGTTTCTTTCTTCAAGGGCCCAACACTAAGGTAATGCGTCCTGCGTAGGGGCGTGTGGTAGTTATTGTGTAGTAGGAACAAGTGGCTCTTTAAAACAGTTATTAAATTGTAAATTACCAAGGTTAAAGGGAAAATGATTAATGGTTCCCGTTTCTTCTTTATTTGTGATTTTTGTCTTACAGTTCACCTATAGTTCTTAACTGTTTCTTAATGGTTCGAGACTTTAAGATAATGGTTTCGAGACTTTGAAATAATGGTTTCAATTAACATTTAGATTAGGACTATTGTTTGAGAGAGTCTTTCTTCACTAAATACACTTCTTTCTCTTTCTGTCTTTTCTGCTTCCCACACTTCGGAATAGTTTCTCTCTCTCTATCTTCCTCTGTGACTTTTCTCTCTGTCTCTCTCTTTCTCTCCATGACTTTTCCTCTGTCTCTGTCTGCTTTCCTGTATGCCTGTCCTTATATCTCCCATTTCCCTTGTCAACCATGACGTCATATTCTGGGCAGGTACTGCTTTTCTGAGCACCTCCTCCACTTGCTTCATTCCGACTTTTGGAGGTGTGTTTTAAAATTCCTGTTGATTATTGGGTATTTGCTCCTTGTAGGATGTCCCTAGGTCTCTGGCACTGATGGCATTTGATTGGCCAAAACATCTCAGGCTTGACCTGTGGGCGTGGCTTATTATTTCCTTGGGCTATCGTTTGAAGTCAGGGGGGTTGGGTGTACTTTCCTCACTCTGCCTAACCTTCACAGGACCCTCGTGGATTTCGAGACATGGCCAGATGCAATTTCTCTTAAGCGCCCTCGTCAGTGCTGTGTTCTTGAAGATATGGTTGGGACTTGTTTTGACAGGCTGGGAGATTTATTGTGTTATGGTCCTTCATTACTGACCCAAATGGAAATAGGATATTTCTACTTCGAAAAAATACATTTCTCTATTCACTCGATATATATATATATATATATATATATATATATATATATATATATATATATATATATATATATATATATATATATATATATATATATATATATATATATATATATATATATATATATATATATATATATATATATACATATATGTATATATATATATATGTATATATACATATCTATATATATATATATATATATATATATATATATATATATATATATATGTATATATATATATATATATATATATATATATATATATATATATATATATATATATATATATATATATATATATATATATATATATATATATATATATATATATATATATATATATATATATATATATATATATATATATATATATATATATATATATATATATATATATATACATAATATATATATATATATATATATATATATATATATATATCAATATATATATAATATATGTATATATATATATATATATGTATATAAGTCATATATATATATATATATATATATATATAACTATATATATATATATATATATATATATATATATATATATATATATATATATATATATATACATATATATATATATATATATATATATATATATATATATATATATATATATATATATATATATATATATATATATATATACATATATATATACATATATATATACATACATATATATATATATATATATATATATATATATATATATATATATATATATATATATATATATATATATATATATATATATATATATATATATATATATATATATATATATATATATATATATATATATATATATATATATATATATATATATATATATATATATATATATATATATATATATATATATATATATATATATATATATATATATATATATATATATATACATATATATATATATACATATATATATATATATATATACATATATATATATACACTATATATATATATATATATATATATATATATATATATATATATATATATATATATATATATATATATATATATATATATATATAATATATATATATATATATATATATATATAGTCGTCCCAGGTATGTCTGCGTTTTTGTTCAAACTTTGTCAATTACTTGCCTTTTTTCCTGTATTTCAGTTTCCTTGTTTCGTCCTTCTGCCACCATAATTATTAGATTACCAAGCAACAACCATATTTTATATTGTTTAGCAACATTCAACTATTCCAGTGAATTAACTTGGAATTAGGGAAGGTTAAGCAAGTCATTTTACATTCCATAAACAGCCTTGTGCCTCGAATCCATTGTTCGGAAGAGCTCTTGTGTTTTTTAAAAACCATTTTAACAAGTAGAGATCGACTGCATCCGAAGTCAGGCGACGGTTAACATAATGTCCTTATTTACTGTATATTCTTTGTGTCGAGGGTTCTCCTCGACTGGCGACCTCATTTCATTTATAAGAGCTGTCTTTGAGGTTAATTTGTAGCTTCAATTGGCAGGTTACATTATGCTGGCATGCAGGGCGCGCAAATTATGTTAATCAAGTAATAAACTCATCAGCCAAGCCCTCATACGTAACATTGGCGACAAATGTTGCAATATGAGCAGCTGTTAATCGAAATTGGAGCATTTGGTGCAGCACGTGTGGGGCTGGGGCTTGCTGTCTAGCCACTGCTTCAGCATTCTCCCATTTTGCTCTTTCCAGCTGGGCTCTTTTTTCTTTGCCACTAACTCATCCTGTCTTCTTCTTTCCTCTCTTTCATCTTCTAGCAGCCTCTTCAGCTTCATACCTCCTCTGCTCAAGCTTCATACATCCGCTGTTCAGCTGTGTAATTCCATGTTCGGTCTTTCTTCCTTCTCCCGCTTGGCCAAGTCGTCCACTTGCTCCCTTGACCCAGGTGGTAAGTTCCGGGCGGTGAGACCTGCCGCCATCCCAGATCCAGGAAGGCTTTATAATTCTCTGCTGCCATGGTTCTGTTGGGGAAGGGCGTCTAACCGGTCGACTGGGCGTACTTGGGCAACGAGGAAGTGTACCTTCAGTGACATGGCACCCTTTCAAAAGGTGGCACTGTGGTTGGGTGTGCCGTGTAAAGGTCACACTGCTGGCACTCAGTATCCTTAAGTACTTGTGTAGGTTAGGCACCAGAAGGACTTTCTCTTTTGTGTTCCCTTTGTTTGGTTTTATTTATTTTTTTTTTTAGTTGTTGATTGGTGGCACTATGGTGCCAATGTGTCCCCTAGGAACCCTTTACTTGAGTCCAACTAGCCTATATGGGAGGAAAGGCACCTACCCAGCAAAGTGTAACAATTGAATGAGAGTTAAGAGGAAAAATAAAGAGAGAGAGAGGAGTAAAGCTTATTCAGTTGATGACAGTGCTGCAAATTATTGGCACTGTGGAATAAAAGTGAATTTGGTTGCTTTTCTTTAAAGATCCTCGTGAGTGTCTGGTCCCAGTGCCCGCAGTGCTACAACCCCTTCTTATTTCAGAGGGAGAAAAGCTACTGTTCTGTTTAGGTCTGGGTAAAAGGCCTCACTCGTGACTGACAGTGTATCACTGTAGTTAATCTTTAACTTGTCCACATCTAATTGTGGGGCAGAGGTGTTGCTTTTATTTGGTTTAATTTAATTAATTGTCCCGGTGTCGGCCCTTCTTTCTTTGAAGAGGGTCACGCACACTCGATTATGCTCTGAATGCTTACTTGGATATATGAGAGAGAGAGAGAGAGAGAGAGAGAGAGAGAGAGAGAGAGAGAGAGAGAGAGAGAGAGAGAGATTATTTTCAGTCAGCCGATTTTGGGCTGCCTGAGAACAGTTTAAGTAAAAATTTTATAAGTGCACACTGGCAGGGTTATTTAAATGCAGATACGTCGTCTCACAATGAGGGGATTGTCTTTAACAATCTTAACCAGTGTCGACGTCTACAATGAGTTTGGAGTAAAATTGTAAGTTCTTTTTTTATATGATTTTCTTTACGTTGGGTATTTGTATAGGAACTTGTTATCTGTATCAATCCTAACTAAGACCTATCGTTCCCTGACTAAATTATATCTTGGTTTTATCTACCGAAGTCTGTCTGGCTAAAATATTGCGAGGTGGATCTACTACTCCGAAGAAAGTAGTCCTAAAAATGGCTTGAGGCAGGCGACCGATCACACTAACAGTGACAATAAAGGTCTTAAGATGGCCGACATAGGGGCGGTCGACTAAGCCCCAAAATGTCGGGCAAATCCCGTTAGTTCAAAACAATTTCAAACAACCCCTCACGGCGTTCGTCCCAAGTCAGTTACACAAAGCACTCGAATTCCTCTCACAACGAACTAAGCAAATGCAGGCATCCAGATTTACTCTAAATCTACCAACACTTTAAAGGATTTTACGTTAAGGATGGAAAACGAAAATACTAGGCAACGCTTGCGTCTTTTGTTAACGTATTTCTCGCGCGGAAATTAAACGAGAATTATTCTTGATGTTCAGCCCGGGGTAAATTTACGTTACTGAAAAATACATTTTATGGTGAAATTACCTATTTCCGCTCATTTACTCTTTCAATGACACACGTGTCTTCAAAGCCGTTTCGGTGTTCCCTGCCATCGTGTTGTTGGCGCAAGTTATGAGGCCGTTCTTTACAACCAGTCTAGATGTTTTGTTGGTATTCCTGTACAGAAAACTCATATTTTCCCAGTCTATTCTGTGATCATTTTCCCAACAGTGTTTGGCAACTGCCGACGTCTGATTATAATGCCTTATGTTCTGCAGATGTTGTTTGCTTCGCTCTTTACATGATTTTGCCAGTTTTGCCATAGTACCCTTCTTCACAGTCTAGACACGCTGCCATATGTACCCCCTCTAATCTCTTCCCCCTTCTACCGACTTTTTTGTTTCTAACTGATTTTATTCCTGATAATGTTTTTGTAGCTGCCCATCAATTTGAAATTATTTAGCTTTTCTGTTGATGTGTACATAGAGTTGTTGTTCGGGACTGTAATTATTTTCTTTCCTGCAAATGTTCCTTTTTATCTTTCCCTCTCTCCAAATTAGTTTTTCCTTGCTTTGATATGTGCCCACTCCCATCAATACTTTAAAATTCAAGGTATATAGGAAGAAGACACACACCAGTTCATACATACATAGGTTCTCCAGTCATTGGAAAGAAATAAAAATAGGATTAATGACAGGGTTGGCCATCAGGGCTTATAGGATTTGCAGTCCCGAATTTTTAGACGAAGAGTTGGATTACCTGAGGGAGAGTTTTAGGAGATTAGGCTACCCTAAGTATTGGTGGGAGTGGGCACACATCAAGGCAAGGAAAAACTATTTTGGGGAGAGGGAAAAGATAGAAAAGGAACATTTGGTAGGAAAAAAAAAATAATTACAGTCCCGGACAACAACTCTATTGCACACATCAACAGAAAGCTAAACAATTTCAAATTGATAGGCAGCTACAAAAACACCATCGGGAATAAAATAGTTAGAAACAAAAAGTCGGTAGAGCGTGTCTAGACTGTGAAGAAGGGTACTATGACAAAACTGGCAAATCATGTAAAGAGCGAAGCAAGCAACATCTGCAGAACATAAGGCATTATAATCAGACGTCGGCAGTTGCCAAACACTGTTGGAAAAATTATCACAGAATAGACTGGGAAAATATAAGTTTTCTGTACAGGAACACCAACAAAACATCTAGACTGGTTGTAGAGAACGCCTTCATAACTTGCGCCAACAACACGATGGCAGGGAACACCGGAAACGACTTTAAAGACAGCATATCTAGAAAAATCATATACTCCACAGTAGCAAGGAAACGAAGAAAAAAAGACGCAAGAGAACGCACGGAAAACGGACACCTGGAACGAGGGATCAGAGAAAGACCAAGGTCACGAGGGGGTGGAGGTCACACAGGAGCAGCTAGGCGATTATAGGATTAAAAGTACCCAGCGCACAGATATAAATACAGCCGGACTACGCGTCTGCTCATTGTACGGATACTTGATAATGTGGACTGTTTGTCCAAGAAAGCTTAAATCTTTTTCTGAATAAAAACTCCGTTAGATACCATCCAGTTTGAATGAGGTCCTTTTAGTTATATATATATATATATATATATATATATATATATATATATATATATATATATATATATATATATATATATATATATATATATATATATATATATATATATATATATATATATATATATATATATATATATATATATATATATATATATATATATATATATATATATATATATATATATATATTATGAGGTTTAGCAGTTGCTTGATGGGTCAATCATTTGCCGATTGTTCTTGGTAGGTTGTTGCCTCCTTTACCTGTTTGTGCATTTTCTTTGTTGGGGAGTTGACGTCTGTTGCCTTGTCTTCGACAGCGTCAGTCAGATTCAGAGCGGGAGAGAGTCAGAGTCTCGTGAGCAGAGCAGCAAAGAGTATTTTTGGATAGACAGCAGGCATTATTTACCTGTTGGCGTTGGCAACGGGAGGATGTTCAGATGACACAACAGTGTTATCCTGTTAAGAGGATTGGTTCCTGTTTGACGGCAAAATGCTGTCTCGACGACTCAGCTGTGGTCATCTGTTTGGTGGACTTGTTCCCGTTTTACAGCCAGTTGCTGTTTCGGTGTCATTATGATGCTCGTCTGTTTTTTTCATCCTCTTCAACAGCTGGGGCTGTCTCGACATCTTTACGGAGATTGTCTGTTTTTTTGCTTGTATATGATATTAGAATTACCTTTTATGTTATCTTTTATGCTGCTTGTTTTTTTTATATTTGTTACACCGCTGAATTTTGTAATTATTTTTGCTGCCTGGATATTGTTTATTGCCCCAGTGTTATGTATTGTTCAATGGTTGTACTGTGCATTTTTATTTTTCTGACTTTTATTTTTGAAGTTCAATGTATATTTGATTGGTTATGTTTCTGAACCTCACTCACTTGTATATTTTGTAATTAAATTAATTTTAAGGGTATTTATTTGTTTTGTTCAGTTCCCCCCCTCCTCCTTCGTTTGTCTCACCCTCCGTCAGTCATTTCCAGTCCCATTTCATGTTTTTGTATATATATATATATATATATATATATATATATATATATATATATATATATATATATATATATATATATATATATATATATATATATATATATATATATATATATATATACATACATATATATATATATATATATATATATATATATATATATATATATATATATATATATATATATATATATATATATATATATATATATATATATATATATATATATATATATATATATATATATATATATATATATATACATATATATATACATATATATATATATATATATATATGTATATATATATACATATATATATATATATATATATATATATATATATATATATATATATATATATATATATATATATATATATATATATATATATATATATATATATATATATATATATATATATATATATATATATATATATATATATATATATATATATATATATATATATATATATATATAATATATATATATATATATATATATATATATATATATATATATATATATATATATATATATATATATATATATATATATATATATATATATATATATATATATATATATATATATATATATATATATATATATATATATATATATATTGGAAAATCGTCTAATTTAGAATGACCATGTTATAAGGTGTGATGAAAGAAAGATCGCTTCAAGATGGAACTAGGTTAAGCGCTCAGTTACAAAAATCATTGCATTTAGCAAATAGTTTGGTTACTTCAGCTGTTTGGCTTGATGAACACACAATATTGGCTCTGGTATGTGAAACAGCCGACCGAGCTGGTATGCGAGTACGTAAGTTCGTGCATTAGAAAATATAGAGTGTGTGTCTAATTCTGCCCAAAAGTAAGTCTGATCGATTATTAGCGAAGCAAGAGTGGTATCGTCCAGACGTAGCTTTGTGTGTTTCCAATCTCTTAGAAACCCGGCATTTAAGGTAAGTTCAGACTCCTTTTTTTTCTGTAGACTGTGAACTTGTGAATTTTACCATGTTTCAAGACACTTATGAATTTGTGTGGGAGAGTTGGACATAACCATTTATGTCACTTTAATATTCTATTTTATTGTGTTTTATTTAATGTTTATTAACCATGCATTTTAAACTTTTTCATTATTATGTTTTGCACTTGTATATTTGTGGGAGATTACGATTTTGCTTAATTCTTCGACAGATGTCTGTGGAATTGCTGTGGTTATAGAGAAGGACACTGCAATCTTTGCAATGTGGTTATTTCTCATGTGGTTAACTTTAAGACTAGACGTATAATGTCTAAGATGGAGTGTGTGGGAGTTTTAGGTGTAAAGACTTTTCAGTCATAGTAAGACTTTTTTGGTCAGAGTAAGATTAAATCTCGAGTTAGACTATTTTGACTTGATAATTCACTTATTATGCATTTTAATCTTTTCTTTGTTCATTCATTACTTGTTGGGTTTGTTGATAATAAATCTATTTTTGTAGGAAAGATTGCGTTTCCTTAGAATATCCATTTCTTTTTGAGGATGATGTTCGAGAGAGAGAAATCTGTGTGCTGTGAGAGAGAGAGAGATTTGCTGAGAGGGGAAATATGCGAGTGGAGTCCGAGAGGGGGGATCTGTAGGGAGAGTGATAGGGAGAGGGGAGCGAGTGAGAGAGAGGGTACCACGTCTCTAAGATAGGCTGCAAGGCCCAATTATGTAACATTTCTAAAAGGAATGTTTGAGTCTGTTAGAGGGGTATAACATATATATTATATAATATATATATATATATATATATATATATATATATATATATATATATATATATTATATATATATATATATATATATATATATATATATATATATATATATATATATATATATATATATATATATATATATATATATATATATATATATAAGTAAATATATATAATATATGTGTATATACATACATATATATATATATATATATATATATATATATATATATATATATATATATATATATATATATATATATATATATATATATATGTATATGTATATATATATATATATATATATATATATATATATATATATATATATATATATATATATATATATATATATATATATATATATATATATATATATATATATATATATATATATATATATATATATATATATATATATATATATATATATATATATATATGTATATATATATATATATATATATATATATATATATATATATATATATATATATATATATATATATATATATATATATATATATATATATACATACATACATATACATATATATATATGTATATATAAACACACACACACACACACACACATATATATATATATATATATATATATATATATATATATATATATATATATATATATATATATATATATATATATATATATATATATATATATATATATATATATATATATATATATATATATATATATATATATATATATACTGTATATGTATATATATATATATATATATATATATATATATATATATATATATATATATATATATATATATATATATATATATATATATATATATATATATATATATATATATATATATATATATATATATATATATATATATATATATATATATATATATATATATATATATATATATATATATATATATATATATATATATATATATATATATATATATATATATATATATATATATATATATATATATATATATATATATATATATATATATATATATATATATATATATATATATATATATATATATATATATATATATATATATATATATATATATATATATATATGTATATAGGCATTCGTAATAACGTCGATCATCACAATCGAAAACCGCCGACTCAGGAACTAGTGGAGAATACTAACATCATCTGTACGGAGCAAAATCTCCACCGACTAATCATAGCAGACCGACCCTGAACCGCCAACTGGAAGCAGAGACATCGCTCCCTTCTTGTAGGCAGCCAATATCATCCAACACCGGAAGAGCAAATAACTCAGATAATGGCAACAACATTTCTTGAATCACGTCTCTCTCTCTCTCTCTCTCTCTCTCTCTCTCTCTCTCTCTCTCTCTCTCTCTCTCTCTCTCTCTCTCTCTCTCTAATAATCCCCCGTACCCCTATTTAAATTTTCGTTTGTTGCCAAACAACCGTCGCACGTGGTTTTTGTTTCCATTAAAGTTCATCTAAAAATTTTTTGGTTATTCCGTTAAAATCATTTTTGTACTTTAATTTGATTGTATTGTACTTAAAGGTATTTATTGTTAATGTTTTTGGGCGCTGCAATACCGTCCGCACCATGAAATAAAACACGACAATGCAAAGAAAATGTAGAACACTTTGAAGAGGTCATGACAAGTGACGGAACAGCTGTGGTGCTGTGTTCCCAGTAAATGGAACAAAGAGTTAATCGTCGTTTTTTTATCCATCAACTACACTCGAAGAACGTAGATTTAGAAAGTAAGTATTGTGAAACTTAAAAAAAAATGGACAAATGTATAGAAATATGTTGAAACAAAAGTAAATTAAAAACATAGAAGAAAAGTTGATCAACAACCAAAAAGCCATGGAATGCAACGAAATCTGCTTATATATATGTATATGGAAATTATCCGATAAAGTATATTCCCCATCATTTTGTCTGGTATGCATTACTAGCTTCGATGGAGTGTATAATAAGCTAATTTAAAATAGGTGAAACTTTCTTCTCGAAGCGTGTATGATTCGAGGAAAATATTCCCTCTTTCCTTGTGCATTGCTTAAAAGGGAACCGTATTCCTCTTTTATTAATTAAAGAAGTCAATATTCAAATCAAAACGGTTCGTGTTGTATATATTTAAGATAAAAATAAGCATATAAGCCTTCATCTAAACCTTTACTTACCTTCCCATAAATTTATACATTAAAATGAAGAAATGAATATATTTAGTTTAACTGTGTACTTTCCTATATTTTCTCAGTCTCTCCTGTGTGTCGTCCAGGACAAGTCGGTGTTTACGGGGTATCGAAGCTGGAAGATGCCCATGTCGCTTGTCAAGTAGATGCAGTTCCTCAGGTAATAAAATTCAGTCTCTCTCTCTCTCTCTCTCTCTCTCTCTCTCTCTCTCTCTCTCTCTCTCTCTCTCTCTCCTGTTAGCTTTTTAAAATAGTAAGTAGGACCTATACAAGATTCAGTTCATATTTCAGCACACTTGGAATGATTCTGTCCAGTTTAAACCACTAAATTACTTCAGAATAATATTTTCTACAAATTTTTAATCTCTCTCTCTCTCTCTCTCTCTCTCTCTCTCTCTCTCTCTCTCTCTCTCTCTCTCTCTCTCTCTCTTTTCTGTTTGCTCTTAAAAATAGTAAGTATACAAGATTCAGTTCATATTTCAGCAATACTTGGAATGGTTTTGTCCAGCTTAAACCACCAAATTACTTCAGAATAATATTTTCTACAAATTTGTGTCAATGCATATGCTATTTTTAATTACTTAGAAATCATAAAGCAAATCGTTGTCTTTTTAATTTTTTTTTAACTCTCAATTTTGAAGGTGACGCGGTTCTACTGGACCTTTAATAACACTGCGGAAACGCTGGAAGTTCCAGAGTCCAGGTTCACCGTTGGATTAGGAGGGAGAAGTGTCGTTATATATACGCCGATGTCCGATCTCGATTACGGAACATTACTGTGTACCTCAGAGAACATGGTCGGGAGACAGACACAGCCATGCGTCTTTCATATCATACCAGCAAGTAAGTTGGCTTACTTTTATTTTATCATATAAAAATGCCGGTTTTTCTGTTAACTAAAATGATTCCATCAAAAATAATTTATTGAAACGCTAAATTTACATTACTTTGAAAAATTATTTTGGACAGAGATTTTCATGTTCAATAAATGACGCCATTTTCAGCTGTTTTAAATGTATGTACAAACACAGAGATATCAAGTACATGAGGTTGTAACAAGTCAGTCGCACATGCGTCGGAACACAGGCTTCCATCTCCCCATCTCTCCCACTATATAACCAAGCGATTGATCAATTCCCGAGTAATACAGAATTATTGGCTACTATCCATTAAATTATATTTTACTTTGTTGACATAAGACATGAATTATGTACTTAGCGGATAATCGACTGTCGCAAGTTACAGCAGGAATACACAAGGCAAAAGTTTAGCAAACTCATCACTGGATGGCATAATTACCTACTGCAGCCTCTACAGTTTGTGCTTTGCAGTGTCTTCAGAAGGAGAAAAACTTCCATTTTTCAGCGAGTATTTTTTAGGAAATAGATTGCTACCCACACGCCCTCCTCTACTCTGGTTACAGAGCAGCTGAAGTACTAAGGGGTTTTGATTGAGCAAAAATTTAATAATTTGGCATCGGCGGGAGGAGTTAACCTCTTCCAGTCACTACGGCTTTGGCTTCAAAGGCCTTAGCTCCTACGGCTTTTTCGTTTATAGAGTCTTCTAAAGATGACAGAATTATGATTTTCAGGAAGCATTTTTGGAACTGCTACTCCCATTCCCTTCTCCACTGGTTGTTACTCATCACTGCTTAGGTCAACAAAGGTAGGTGCATTGGAACGTGATAAAACACAATCTAATAATTTTCCTTTGGCTGAAACGGACAAACCTCTTGACGTCGATGTGTGTGCGCGCGCGCATGCATGTGTGCGTGTGTGGAATTCACTATACCTTGGGAACAGTTTACACTCAGAGAGAATATAATTGTTAAGCTCCCCTACTTCGGCCAGGATTCGATCCTGAACCGTAGGTTTGAACATTCTGCAATCAAGAGCTAAAAGTTGATATCAACTTTGCTATACATATCCCTCTAGAATTCAGATTCTTCACTAAAAATCGTCAGCAACCCTCTCCGTTGTAATAGCTGGTAGGCTTGAAGTACTTGAACAATGGTTCATTTTTGAAACTCGATATTTTTTTATGTAGAAAACGCAAGCCAAAAATATCTTTATCTTCAGATTCATATTACATTATGAATAAAATTCACCCAAAGGGAAATATAACTGATTTTGTATTCCATGAAAGGGCTTAGAAACTCGGCGTTCGGTTTAAAACAGCAAAAGCAGCAATAAAGAGTAGACTTTAAGCAATTATCTTTCAATTTGATACCGACCTTGCTAAAATACATTTGTAGAATTCAGGTTTTGTGCATCATAATACCTGCTTGGTAAGTTCGTAACACTTTGGTAAATCCAAACATTTGTTACTTTTAGCTACATGACTTTTTCATTCACAAATATTAAATATTGTTCAGTATTGAATTAACCATACCTGATACTTGTAATACTTGGCTAATTATGATATTTCCTCCGTTATACATGCGTGAATTTTTCATTCACAAATAAAATGCCACAAATCTGGTTTCAAAATAAATTTATTATACTATGGGAATAATTACACCATAAGAGAATTATGGTTGATAGGTACTTCTGTCACGGCCAAGATCAGAATCTGGATCTTGGGTCTAGAAACAAACGTAAACAGCCGACGCAGACCACTCTGCTACAGAGAGAGATCGGAGTTGACATCAATTCTGCTGTTCAGTTCCTTTACTTGAAATCAATACGGATACCCTCTCCACCATGGTAGCTGATTGGTAAGTCGGCAACGCTATGGCTAATTATAAACTTTAGCCAATTATACATGCGTGACTTTTATTTACAAATATTTGGACAAATATCATCTAATATCAAATTAACTATTATCTGGCAGCTAATTATGATTTTTTTGCTTATAATTGAATTTATTACACCTTGGAAATAACTTAAACCAAAGGAAATTGTACATGATAAGTTCTGCCCTGACTAGGATTCGAAACTGGGGCTTTGGTGTAGAAGCATCGCTAAACAGTCGACTCTGATCACTGTACAGGATGAGTTCTGCTCTGGCTTGGATTCGAACCCGGTCATTATGTTTATAAACAACAATTGCTATCAAGAGGTAGAAGCAATGTCCATCTATCACCAGCAAGATTGCCAGTTGGTAAGTTTGGAACTTTTCGTTACTGAATATTTGCCACTTCTACATGCGTTATGTTTTTATATCGAATTCACCATACCTAAGGATTGCCTTACACACAGAAAAACCCTGATTCAAACCTGGACCTTTGATTTAGAAATAACTATTAACAGACGACTTTAACAAGAGAATACACTTGGCAACGCAAGCGAAGATACAGTTTTCTTAAATCATCGGACACATTTTGTTTAATAATGCCACACCTGGCAACTCTAGAAAGGGGGCGGAACTTCATAGTTATCGTGTCTGTTGCTTGCTAGATTTTCAATAACTTTAAACCATGAAGATTCTGTAGAAGTCCTTTGATCATTGATACTTGAATGCAGTAACAGCCTCTATATTGTTCTAAAGGGTCCGCAATAATATAATTGTTATAGGCTCGAGTAGAATTTTATAAAAGATTTCGAACCCTTCTCTGGGTTCATCTTCAGTTAGAAGATAAACCCAGAGAAGGGTTCGAAGGCTCTTATAAAATTCTTCTCGAGCCATTAACAATTATATTATTGCGGACCCTTTTGCAGATTTATGAACTCTCGCGATAGAGAGTTTTTTCTCCCAACCTCCATATTATTCGTTCAAGTTGTTTTGGTAATGGTAGGTGGTCAGTTCAGAGTAGAATATCGGTCATCCTTCAGTGAAAACTTACTCATAGCTGATGTTAAGACACTGAAGTGAAATTCATGCGTAATTGGAAACACGGTCTTAAATAATGAGAGAAAATGTTAAAATTTGGGCAATATTATGAGAGAGAGAGAGAGAGAGAGAGAGAGAGAGAGAAAGAGAGAGAGAGAGAGAGAGAGAGAGAGAGAGAGAGAGGGAACGTCAGTTTTTGCGTAAGTATGGGCCTAACTATAAACAGTTATATTTTCTTTTGAGAGATTGAGTAATAATATATTTGTAAAGTATATTTTAGAAAGAAGGAGAAAGAGAGAGAGCTCAAAATCTACTTTGAGTAATAATATATTTGTAAAGTATGTTTTAGAAAGAAGGAGAAAGAGAGAGCTCAAAATCTACTTTTGTGTAAGCATAGGCCCATGTATAGCTACTTAATTCATTATATTTCCTTAGAGAGATTACATGATATATTTGTACAGGCTCCTGAGATACCCGGTGGTAGGTCTACCAGATTCGTGCTTGACTAGATGAAATTTGAAGTGACATAATATTCAAATTAATTCTTTAAGAAATTCATACCTCTCAGTCTTGATTTTATTCGACAGTTGCTGTAACATTCAAAGATTATAAAATGAAGGTGGAAAAATTAAGTCTTTACTTTTGAAAATTGATTTTCATCGACAGATCATTCACGGAAAAAGCTGTGTAAAGTAAAAATATTTATTACCACAAATAACTCAATATCTACTGCACAGGCAGTGAAACTTTAATATCATGCAAAAAAATGCTTATGTATAGGGAGATCTTTTGGTCTCACAGCAAGTAATGCAACTGCGTTAGCTGTGTTATGACCTCTAAAAGAGTCCCAATTCTAGAGCTCAAAAACATAATACTAGACGTTTGGTAACTGCTAAAAAATCTAGGATCATTAAGGCCAACAGAAGTTCGAAACTTGTTACTAGTTGAAAGGACTCTTGAATTAGCGTACTATTTACTCTGTTACTAAATAGGTTTGGCTGTTCATTAGGTAGGGATTGATGGACACATTAAAACGTAAAAAATATAAGCCTATATTACAGTGAGAAATGTAACTACTCAACACAGTATACACCGAGTTCGTCTCCTGGATAGCTTAATATACAAATGCATGATGATACTAAACTCTTCATAGGATCTCGGGCTTACGATGTAGTCAATGACTGTTGTTCTGGAAATCCACTGAAGGATATAAAGTATTTTATCGGTCCACGACTTCCCGCAAGCGACGAGAGGTATTCCTTGAAGGGATATAAAGTCCTAGCCAAGTGTACTGTTCCACTGGAAGACGAAGTGTATGAAATCCTCCACTGATGTCTCCAAAAACGGCTATGCACAGTCACTAGTGGCCATTACTACAGTGTACAGTGTGGTGTGCACATCCACATACGCAAGCATTGGGGGAAGAGGAGAAGTACAAAACTCAAGTGTCGAACCCTTAAAAAACATGAGCAGACAAACCCCCACCTTACAAAGTTATAGAAAGTCCGCGTAGGCCTCTCCAGCCACGACACTCCTAGTAGTACAGACACTCGCTGAGTAAGTCAAAATCTATATTCAGCCTTCTAGCGAAACGCCAGCTACAGCCAGAACTGCCATGCCCGACCTTCAGCACACTCACTTGTCTCACCGCTAGTCCAAAACAAAGTTTTCTTCTCAGCTTTGATGACTATGCAATGTCTTGTTATAATTAATAAAACGACCACCAGGTGCCTCAACGGCTAGTTTCATGTGTTAAGACCCCAACTGCTGTCCTATTAGGCATAATCTAATAATTATTAATTAATATTTGTACAATAGTATTTCTTTAATAATTACTACCTCCCCAAAGTATTAACAGTAACAATACTGTTGACAAATTAGCAAAGCAAATCACTTCTTAGGTGACGCCCCCTCGCCAAAAGTATGAATCCTAATGGGTTCATTTCAATAAAGCTTAGACTATTATTTACATAAAAATGGAATTTAAATGCCAATAACCATACACAAGGCTCAGATGCCGAGATCCTTCCAGGGTAATACCGTATACAAAATAATACCCTGGTTAGAACACAAAAAAGAAAAATCTGAAACCATTCAAAGCTTGACAACATTACAGAAACCTTATTGAAAGTTATCTTCCATACGACCCCTTTGGAAAAAACAGGAAGCTGGGAATTTATCTCTTATACATACATTTAAAAAGAGTACATGGACAAATAACAACTTTATACATAGACGAAGTAATTGGGATGGACTCCCGGTCTGTGACTGCATTATACATCAGTCAATTCTGGAAAGTATGTCTGGAACCACACTGTATTGGTCTCTGATATGGTGAACAACTATATTAGTCTTGCAGATATAAACTCCACCTAGTTAATCTTTTATTCTTATTATTAAGCTTCTATATAAAAGTGATTGGATTATGGTCTGAATAGACAATTTAAGGAACTCTATTAGACGTTACTTATACTTCAAAATATTGCGGTGCTAAATTCAAGGCTCATCCTTCCTTCTGAATAACTGAATCATTCTTTTGACATTTATTTAACTTTTTGGAGTAATAAGCAACTGGGTACTTAATACCATTCTCTTCTCGTGTAAGTACTGCACTAATTCCAACTTCAGAACCATTAGTTTAAATGGTAAATTGCAATCTGGAGCCTTAAGAATGAGATAAGAGGTTTTAAAGTTCCTATCTGGCCTACTTACTGTATTCCTTGTTCCAGGGTCCAATCTGGGGCCTAGCTCGTGAACAGGGGCTTACTATTACACCTTGAGATTCTGACTGTAATTACTAGGTCAGGCAGGGACCTTAACAGAAAAAACAGTTGGGCTGAGGGCTGTACTTCAACAAGGGACTGTTGCAGATAAACACATAGGTTTACTTTAAATGGAATATATTTACAATTAAACACGTCAGTGATAGGCAGATACAACAGGGACTGCCACGTGGCTAGTTATGCTATCGCTGTTCAAAAATTGAATAGTCTACGATTAATCCTCTTGAAAGGGATACTGAAGAATTGATAACAGTGGCCTTTTCACTGCACGAAGCACAAGACAAGTCAATGTTTCCACAGCCAATGCTCCGTCTGCAATTTGATAATGCCAGCAGTTACAAAAGGATAATTATAATGATCTTCGGTGAATCGAGGGTTGCACGGAGGGTGCCAAGATAACTCAATTATGGTACGATATACTTGCATTAAAATTCACACTGAGCTAAGTGAGTCAGATCTTTGTGATAACTCGCACTTCAGAAAAGAAAATGAGAGTGCAGTGGAAGACTAAAGATATGTGGCTGTTGAAAAAGCCTCTAGTCAGGACATTACCTTATATTGGAGCGATGGAGGGACCTCGTCGAATTTCACCAGTTCTGGAGGGATGAGTTTAATGGGGAGATGCACAGGTAATGTGACTGGGTGGTCGAAAGGTGGCCAAGTAGAGGGGTCAGCTCAATAAGGAGCATGCAAGGGGTAGTGTGTCGGTCTGCTAATGGGGTGTTTCTGAGAGCGACATCCACTGTTTCTTGCCTTATATGACCTTGGGGGCTTATTTTCCTGCTCCTTCCAGAGGATCTTCCCCAAATCCTGGTGACTTCTGGCAACCCATGTTCGCCAGTTTTTATGGGGAACTCAACCTTTCTAGCAGATTTTTTGGCAGGCTTCATCTCCATTCGCCTTTTATCTAAAAAGAGGCAATTCAAGCAGTCACCAGGTCTTTAGGAAAGATAAACAGATGTACCGTAAGGGGAGAATGGAGAAAATTTGCTTAGGGGCTGAGTTTCTCATGCCCTTCCTCAGTTAGGTATCAGTATGAAATTACGTTATTTTGGGGTGCAAGGCAGTTTGGAGGTTTGGGTTTGCTTAGGAAGTGGTTTCCCAGTTAACAATATCCCATTCAAACTTCCTCTCCTTTTTAAGTAGGTCTGATAATGGGGAAGAAATAGTTGAAAAGTTTGCCACAAATCAGCAGTAATATTTGGCCAAACCTAAGAATTGCATAACATTCATTTTTTTTTTTTTTACTTAGGAACAGGAAACTCCTCAACAACTTTTGCACTACTTCGTGTACATTATAAGTAACACTTGACTTGGCAAATTCTGATTTGACCAAATTTACAATTGCTCCACAATTGCTTCTGAAAAAATATCATCATCTATATATACAATGCTCTTGGGAACTTTTGCTATTACCTTATTCATTAAATTCTGGAAAGTTGCTGCTGCATTCTTCATGCTGAAAGTCATGGCATTGCATTCATATAAGCCATCAGCAGTAACAAAAGCTGACATCGTCCTAGCTCGCTCTGTTAAAGGTACTTGTCAGTAGCCTTTCATGTGATCAATCTTACTTATGAATGCTGACTTACCTATCAGATCAGTGCAATCTTCAATTCTAGTTATAGGATAACTATTATCAACAGTTATCTCATTCAACTTACGATACCCAAAACAGTGTCTGTATTGACCATTACCCATACTCGCCAAAACCACCGGCAAACTACAGGGACTTGTGCTAAGCTGAATCAAATCATTAGCCAACATGCAATCAGTTTGTTTTTTTTATCAATCTCTTTCTTTTGGGGATTTAGAAGAAATGGTTACTGCTTAACTGGCTTACAGTTACCTGCCTCAACGTCATGAGTAATCAGTGTCGTTCTACCTGGTGAATATATATTTGGAAATTTTGCCATAACTTTAGTTAACTCTTGAACCTGCTTCTCATCAAGATGATTTACGATTTTATCTAAACTACTCATTACTTCTGAGTTTTCCTTTGGCCAGTTGAAATTTATATCAACCTCACACTCCTCTTCCCCATCCTTATCTAAATTCAACAAAATAACACTCGCTTTGCTATAGTATGGCTTAAGGCACTTCATGTGACATACTGTTTTCCTCTCTGGCAACTGACCAACGTAATTATAATCACTAAGTTTCCTTACAGCTACATATGGACCTTAAAACTTTGTTTGTAATTTATGACCTAGAGGTTGTATTATCACTAGTACTTTCTGTCCCTCCTCTAAAGACCTAAATTTTGCTTTCACGTCATAAAACCGCTTCATGCTCACCTGATACTTTAATAAACGTTCCCTAACAAACTCTCATGCACCATATAATTTACCCCAAGACTTATTTAACCAGTCGGCAATGTAGTGAAAAGTTTCCTTCCTGCTTTCCCACTGTTCCTTCAGCAACTCAAGTGGACCCCACACTTGATGTGAAAAAAGCAATTTGAACAGTGTCAGACCTGTTGCTTCATTGGGTGAACACCATAAATCAAGATGATCTAATATTTTATCTAAACTACTCATTATTTCTGAGTTTCCCGTATTCCAGTAAAATTGTATATCAGTCTCACACTCTCCTTCTCCATCTTTATCCGAATTCAACAAAACAACACTCTCTTTGCTATAGTACGGCTTAAGGCAGTTTATATAACATACTGTTTTCCTCTCTGGCAACTTACCAACCTAATTATAATCACTAAGTTTCCTTACAACTACATATGGACCTTCAAACTTTGCTCGTAATTTATGACCCGGCGGTTTTATTAGCATTAATACTTGCTGTCCCTCCTCAAATGACCTGAAGTTTGCTTTCACGTCATAAAACAACTTCATGCTCTTCTGATACTTTAACAAATGCTCCCTAGCAAACTTCTGTGCACCATATAATTTACCCCGAGACATATCCAACCAGCCAGCAATGTCATGAATAGTTTCCATCCTGCCTTCCCACTGTTCCTTTAGCAACTCAAGTGGACCGCACACCTGATGTGAAAAAAGCAATTTGAACGGTGTCAGACCCGTTGCTTCATTGGGTGAATACCTTATGGTAAATATTACGTAGGGCAGATACTCTTCCTATTTACTAGTTTCTTTCAAACAAAATTTTGTCAACATACTTTTGAGTGTTTGGTGAAACCGTCCAACTATATCTTGGCTTTGGGGATGATATGAAGTAGGAGTCAGATGAATAATACCCCTCGTACTAAACTGATGCTGCATTTGTTTTGAAAGGAAACTTGTTCGTCTATGACTCTGCATGGTCTTAGGCCAACTGAATTGTGAGAAAAAGTTTATAAGATGTTTCATAATAACAGGAGCCTTCATGCTTCTGATGAGATTAGCTTCAGGATACCTGGTAGTTCTATCCATCAACGTTAACAAATATTCAGAACCTTGTGATAACTTGGGTAAAGGACCAACAATATCCATAACTATGGATTCAAAAGGTCCGCCCAACGTTAGAATAGGCTGTAGTGGGCTTCTGACTTACAAAACTTCACAACATCCTTTTTAATGTGAGGCCAAAAAAAGTTTCTCAGTACTCTTCTCGATGTTTTGCTCGCCCCTCATGCCATGAAAATAAATCGGCGCGAGCTTTCTAAAAAAATTTGTTAGGACAGATGTTCAGCACAACAACTTGCTTATTTTCAGCTAATTTTCCTCCTGATTGTCACTTATTTCTTATACAGAGTTTCATTATCCATGAAAAACTGTAGCTGGTAAAACAATCCTTCTTCCAGTCCCAAGCAAATTTATTAAGCCCAAGCTCCTCTTCCTGAAACTTAATCAGCTCATTATGAGACCAATTGAGAGTTACCTTATCTCTAACATTATTATTTTGTCATTATTAGTAGGAATATTCTCGCCTAACATTATTATTTTGTCATTATTAGTAGGAAGATCATACACCGGATCTACTACCCCCTTCATACTACTAGGATCAACTGTACCAGTCATTGCCAGAGACATATCCAACTTTCTCTCCGTAAATCTGGCTTCTGAGTACTCTTGCTCAGGAAGACAACAAAGCGCTGGTTCAGCACACACCTTTGCCCCTGCCAAATCATTTGCAAGAAGGAATTCAACCCCTTCTAAAGGAAAACCATCAATCACAGCCACTTTAAAATTACCTGAATTAATAGCATAGCACAAATACATATTTACCATAGGGCAAGTCACTCTTCTCCGTAAACCATTAATAACTCACAGCTCCCCAGTGAGTAGTGTTCTTTGGCGTGGCACTTCTCAATACCAGCAAGTGGGATGCACCTGTATCTCTCAAAATGAGAACATCATTACTATTAATAGGTGCTTCAATGGCAGCTATGTTGCCACCCAACAAAACTGCTTACAACTATCATCACCCTTGACATCAGAACTCAAAGTCCTCATATTTACTTCGTCCTTACTGAACTGATTTAACAACACCCTAGGCTTGAAGGAACATTTACATTTTACGTGACCGTTTCTACCACACTTAAAGCACGTTAAATTCGTCAAGCCACCCTGCTTCTTTGGCGACCCTGACCTCACATCTTTATGTTTATACTAAAATTTGACTGCACCTGAACTTTCATCATTCCCTACTGTTTTCATGGGACTTACCTGTTTTAAAAAGGACCCACTACTTCTTATGAAACTTTTGTTTTAAAACAAACTGCCATGTCTAACATATCTACATTGCGTTCTTCAAGAAAAGTTTTCATGTCACGGTTGAGATTATTCTTAAAGTTCTCCATTAACACCAGTTGTCTTAATTTTTCAAAATCTTCTTTAATATCTGTAGAATGCAGCCAGACGTCAAACAACCTCTATGTCTCTTTAGCAAATTCTATGAAAGTCTGACCTGGCAATTTGCAGCAATCCCTAAACTTCTGCCAGTGTGCCTCCGGAACTAATTCATAGGTTTTCAAAAGAACTTCTGCAACTATAAAATAGTTTTTACTGTCTTCAAAGGATAAACCTGCCCACACTCTTGCGGCTCTACTCTCAAAAACTGTTTGAGTAAAAAGTACCCTCTTATCCTTGGGTCAACTAAAATTTTGTGCTACCTTCTCAAATGATTTAAAGAATTCAGCGGCATTTTCCTCACTAAATTTTGGTAGAAATTTCACAAAACGGGGAATATTCAAAATCATTATTACTACAATCACAGCAGCCTCCTTCCCTAAGAAAGTTTGTGTTCTCTTTCTTTTTCTCTCTCCCTCGCCTTATATTTTCTTTCCCTTGCCTCATGCTTGCTTTGCTTATGCGTGTCTTCATACTCTAATCTTTTTAACTCTAATTTGAGTTTCAGTAATGCTTTGTTTGCATCTAGACAACCCCTCTCATGGCTAGATTCTTTGCTTGACAACGATTCCAACTCTTCACTCTCTACTTTCCTATCACCAGCTGGGTTCATTTGTTTAATTATAGCAGCCTTAATCTCTTGTTTTATATTTGCCTGGCTCTACGGCAAATATAAAAATTCACTAATGACAAGTAAATCACATTTCTTGATATCACCTATTTTGGTTTTCCATTTAGCAGCATTTAAGAAGGCCTCAGTTTGCTCTTTCGTCTGTATCAAACTAGCCATTTTTCTCGAAAAAATCAAATCATACTATTCCATCCAGTGAACTGCTAAACAATAATACTTTCTATACCTAAGTCTGTTCTACGAGATATATCTTGCTGAGGATGCCATTTATGGTATGACCCCTAAAAGAGTCTTAATTCTAGAGCTCAAAAACATAATAATAGACGTTTGGTAACTACTAAAAAATCTGTGATCATTAAGGCTAACAGACATTCGAAACTTGATACTAGTTAAAGGGACTCTTGAATTAACGTATTATTTACACTTTATTACTTCAATAGGTTTGGCTGTTGATTAGGTAGGGATTGATGGACACACAAAATGTAAAAAATAATAATTTTTACAATGAGAAATGTAACTACTCAACGCAATATACACTGAGTTCGTCTCCTGGACAGCCTTATATACAAATATGCAATGATACTAAGTTCTTCATAGGTTCTCGGGTTCACGTAGTAGTTAATGACTGTTGTCCTGGAAATCCACTGAAGAATATAAAGTATTTTTTCCGTCCACGACTTCCCATAATTGACGAAAGGTATTCCATAAAGGGTGTGAAGTCCTAACCAGGTGGGGTCCTGGTCGTTTCGGCCATAAGTAATTTAGGCCGTAACATCCAAACTGGCAAATGGCCGGGATGGGTATATATAATACGTTGATCCCTGAGGGGTTAGTATTAAACACGGCGACCCAAGGAGCCTCCGCCAGGTTCTATGGCCTAAAGTTCATATGGCCTAAACTTGTGACAGCCTAAGAAGTTCATGGCTGAAAATATTATGGCCTAATCGTCTCAAACTCACCAGGTGTACTGTTCCACTTGATGATGAAGTGTATGAAATCCTCCACTGATGTCTCCAAAAAGGGCTACGCATAGTCAATAATGGCATTACTACAGTGGACAGTGTGGTGTGCACAAAAACGTGGGCAGACAGATCCCCACCTTACAAAGTTATAGAAAGTCCATGTACACTACCAGCCATACAGACACTTGCTGAGTAAGTCAAAGTCTATCTTCCATCCTCTACTGAAACACCGACTAAAGGCAGAACTGCCATTCCCAACTTTCACTGCACTTCTCCTCTCATCTCTCATCGAAAGCAAAGTTTTCTTTTCAGCTCTGGTGACTATGCAACATCCTGTTATATTTATCAAAATGAGCATCAGGTTCCTCAATGGATAGTTTCAGATGTTAAGACCTCAATTGCTGTCTTATTAGGCATAAACTAATAATTATTAATTAATATTTATATAATAATACTGTAGACAAATTTGCAGAACAAATCACCTCTTAGGTGACAGCCGTATGTGCTAACTCTGAACTGCTTGTAAAGGGAGCATAGCTAAAAAGCCTTCCAGTTGATAGGCTACTTTAATCTTGATAAAGATTTCCTTTTAATGAGGGTGGCTTTGTAGACAACTACTAGCATTCGATCCACGTCAGCGTTTGTGATCAAAGCGTGAAAGCCATTACGCCAATATCCAGTGACTTGCGCTTTCCCGACCAAAGTTCTTGGGCTCCTCCTCACATCACAGGGAATACTCTTGTGGATCTAACTAGAGTTGTTCAACTTTCCTTAGCAGTCACAACATTGAAATACAAACATGAATTTGCAGAAACTAAAATAATGACCATTAACACTTATGGTGATGCAATAATAATCCTGTTCATAGAGGAAAACGGGTAAATATTGCCATGATACGGAGTAACACAGCCAGCAGTCCTCGCTCTATCTTCCAGATCTGTATGAACGAATCCATCTGAGAAATTCCAATTACCTCGGATATATATGGTGTTATTAAGTATCTGAATGTTTTTGTTTTGCAGATTTAACTTATATGACATATTTTGCATTGTATTTTCATATTCTAGAGTAAATTTAAAGAGATTATATGTTTTCGGTAAAAAAAAATATTAATTCGATGAACGAAATCTAATGAAAACTGTATCTTGTGTTCATGAGTGTACATGAAATAAAAAATAACCCGTCTTCACTATAATACCCGATGAACATTGATGGGTGTGTATTGATTAGCTAACTATGAATTCTTGTTACTTAGACTCATATGACAAATGTTGAGCGACAAATGTCGGATAATTTTGAATTCTCTTTATTTAAGAATAACTTACACCCAAAGAGAATGATTAGTAATAAATACTAGTGGCCAGGCTAGAATTTGAACTCGGGCCTCTTGAATTTGACCGCTATGCTATCAAGACAGCCTCAAGTTGACATCGACTATATGTCGATGTCGAATTCAGAATTTGCACTTAGAATCGATATCAACATATCTCCACCATAATAGCTAATGGGGAAGATCGTAATATTTGGATGATCATGAATTTTCTCACATACACACATGAGGTTTTTTTTACAAATGTTTGGCCCCAAATATCGCTTTATATCTAATTCATTATATAATTCGTTATACCAGATAGGTGGTTGGCAAGATTCCAACATTTGTCTGATTTAAATTTTTGTCACGTGTGCACACATGACTTTCTTATTCACAAATATTTACACACGAATGAAGTTCAGTATCCATTGCACTATTAATTAGGAATAACCAAAATCTAAAACGAATTGCTTATACAACACTTGGATTCGAACCTCGGCTTTCGATTAGAAACAAATATAAACAGTTGACACTGAACACTCGGCAATGAAGAGAGATGTAGGTTGGTATCGACTGTGATGTACATATTCCTGCTTAACTCATGTTTTCACTTAGAAGTGATATAAACCCATCTGCGTGCTAAGTTTGTAACAGTTGAATAATGAATTTTTGCTACTTATACTTGCGTGGCTATTTTATTCACAAACATCAAGCATCAATAATAATTTAATATCGAATTCATTATACCTGATGCCTGATGGGTAAGATTGCAAGTCTTTATTTGATTATTAATTTTTGTTACATACTCACACGAGACCCTGGGATTCAGATTTAGAAAGCCTCTACCCTGACCAAAATTCCAACCTGAGCCTTTGGTTTAGAAGTAAACATTTCAATATGGATAGCGACTCTGATGAACATATTCCTGTGAAACCCAGGCCCTGTACTAAGATTCAGTAACCACCCATTTCTACTAAGAAAACTGACTAGTAAGTTTGTAATACTTAGCTAATTATATTTTTTCTTTTAATTTTCAAATGCGTGAACTTTTTTTATCAACCAATAACAAGACATTAGAATCGTTGATATTTACTTCACAATACCCTGGAAATAACTTGCACCCAAGGGAAATTACGATTGATGAGGATGCCTACCGCGGCCGTAATTCGCATCTAAGTCTCTGGTTTAGAAACAACGATAAACAGTCGACTCTGACCACTCGCCTGTGAAGAAAGACTTATAAATTGATGTCTGTCATCCAGTGAACTCAGGTTCTGTGCTCTGTATGGACATCATCCCGTCTCCACCATGTATCATGAAGTTTGAACTTTTATGATTGACATATGCATGACTTTTTTTATTTATAAACATGGAGCCACAAATATCGTTTAATATCGAAGCCACTATACTTTGGTAATAATTTACGCCGATAGAGAATTATAATTGGTTATTGTCTCTGCTTCGGCCGGGACTCGTACCTGGGCATTTGGTTTAGGAACAATGACCATCAGTCAACTTTGGTCACTCGGTTATCAAGTTGATATCAGCTCGGGGTGTATTTATTGCCGCCGAATTCACCGTCTTCACCAAAATTGGTAGCTTATAACGCTTGGCTAATTATAACTTATTGTCACCTATACAAGTGCAACCTTTTAATTTGCAATTATAGGTCATAGCCTACACAGCAGATTCATTAAGCGTGAATATCAAATTTAGTATACTTGATGGTTGATTGCTAAGTCTGTCTTACTATGCTAATTATGGCTTTTTCGTTGTCCATACGCACGTAAATTTTTTTTATAACAAATGCTAGCCCTTCCTTGGGCGAGTCGGTAGAGTTGTGGCCTAGCACTCGCTAGGTCCGAGTTCGACTCTCCGGCCGGCTAATGAAGAGTTAGAGGAATTTATTTCTGGTGATAGAAATTCATTTCTCGCTATAATGTGGTTCGGATTCCACAGTAAGCTGTAGGTCCCGTTGCTACGTTAAATAAGTCTAATCCTTCGGGCCAGCCCTAGGAGAGCTGTTAATCAGCTCAGTGGTGTGGTAAAACTAAGATATACTTCTTCTATAACAAATTCTAAGCCACAAATATCTATTGATATCAAGTTGATATCAACTTTTAGCTCTCTTGATTGCAGAATAGTCAAAATAGACTAGCTATCGCTGCTTCCAAACCTAAGGCCCAGGATCCCTAAGAAATGATTCATATGTAACTGTGAGGTTTTACTCCTGCTACACCTTTCAAATCTTTTTACTGTAAATTTTCAGCACTGATTGACCTCATAGGTTCCAGCAATGGCCTCTGCCGTAAATTCTATATTCTGTTCTAAGGCCAGGGTCGAATCTTGCCAGAGAAAGGGAGCTTCATATTTATAATTCTCTTTGAATGTAAACTATTCCCAAAGTATAGTGAATTCCACACACACACAAGCACACGCGCGCACACACGTCGGCGTCAAGAGAGGTTTGTCCTTTCCAGCCTGCACGCAATCCTAACTGAATCGGATTCTCTACTAAAAATCGATATCACCCCATCTCCACCATAATTTGTGATTACTTATTTTCTTAAACTTTCTAGTTGTGAATTTTTACCAATTATATATGTGCGTGGCATTTTGTTACTTACAAATATTAAGCCACAGATATTTTTTGATAGAAGATCGGTTTGCTGTGAAACCGCAAATTTTGCGTTTTTTTTTTTTTCCTTATTTATGCACCCTTGCCTTTTTATCTCACAAATATTGAGCCTGTCACATAACTTTATTTTATTTTCTGTTTATTGGGCAAATCTTACACTCAGAGGAAATTATTGAGAAGTCCTTTTGCCTAAGCATTATTGGAACCTTCGCCGGGGATTAGAAACAAGAAAAGAATAGACACTGACCACGTGGTTATCAAGAGATATAAGTTGATGTACCTGTTCCTACGAAAGGCAGATTCTGTTCTCATAATCGATATCGGCCCATATCCAGAATGAAAGCTAAGTATGAATTATACATTTAAATCTTTTATATAACAGTGTCTTTTTATTCACAAATATTTGCAAGTCCCGAAAACTGTTTAGTACCAAATTCCCTATACTTAATACCTTATTCGTAGTTTGTTACAAGTGGCTGAGCGAAATTTTTGCCGCTAATGTAATTTATTTTTCACAGATTTTAAGAAACAAACATCGTTTGATATGAGATCCAATACACCACGGAAAATTCTCTACAAAAAGGGGAATTAAAATTGATAAGAGCTTCTGTCTGGGCTAGAAATCGAGCCTGGGCCTTTCTGCCAAGAACGTAAATAACCAAACAACTTTGATCCTTAGTTGTTATCGAAATTGCTGCGCATATTCCTTCACCATAATACCCGATTGCTAGGTCTGCAGCACTTACCACTTACTCGTAATATGTTATCACATTTGTCTTTTTTATTCACTTATAAGCCCAAAAAGTATCTTTCATTAGCGAAATAATTATAACTTGGGAATAGTATACACTCAAATAAAGTATAAGTAATAAAAATTTACTGCCCGGCCAGAAATCGAACCATTGGTGTTGGTATATAAACAAAGATGTACAATCACTCAAAAATGTTTTGCAACATACTTCAAAACTTTTCGGACAACATCTTATAATAGCGACATCTGGCGCTATTTGGCAACTTAGTTATAAACGTATAAAACAACTAACACTAGTGGTGGGTCCGAGAAATTACTTGCAGTTTCCCTGATACTGCTTACTGTTGTCCTATGTATATTGTGAACTAGTGAAACTTAATATAAAATATATATACTGAAGTAGACTAACAGATTTCAGGTCTATTTTTGTAATACATAGAATATAATCGCACACACACACACACACACACACACACACACACACATATATATATATATATATATATATATATATATATATATATATATATATATATATATATATATATATATATATATATATATATATATATATATATATATATATATATATATATATATATAATGCCGTTATCATGTGTAATTTCTCATTTCTTTCATTGCTACTTAGGCCTATCATTTTGATGCCTCTTATGAAGTTAACTGAATATATAACGCCTATTTTTGTATTTCTTATTATCTAAGTTTCCAAAGAATTAAACTTAGCAAGAAGTTCAACATTAATTTAGTTAATGCTAAATGCCAGCAGTAAAGAAGGCTACCATGCTCATCAGTGGAGAATGTCTCCTCCTTATCGCAAAAGATGACTTACAGAAATCATCAACCACTGGATTATATTATAACGCAAACCCTAGCCTCTATTATTTGTCTTTCGCTGATAAGAAGTGTTTCTTGGCAGGAGTATGATGAAATAAAATCTTGGTCTCATGTAGCCAGTTACGATGGTTTGAGCAGCAACTTGAAGGGAGAGCGTAATGTACTCTCTTTATAGCAATACCGGTTGTCAGGGGAGTTAGGCGGAGCTCCTGCAGTGATCATCCGATGATGATCTTTAACAGTTGTTAAAAAAGTTAAGTATACCTTAGTTTTACCAGACCACTGAGCTGATTAACAGCTCTCCTAGGGCTGGCCCGAAGGATTAGACTTATTTTACGTGGCTAAGAACCAATTGGTTACTTAGCAACGGGACCTACAGCTTATTGTGGAATCCAGACCACATTATAGCGAGAAATGAATTTCTATCACCAGAAATAAATTCCTCTAACTCTTCATCAGCCGGCCGGGGGAATTGAACTCCGGCCCATCGAGTGACAGTCTGAAGCTCAACTGACTCAGCCAACGAAGGGCTTAACAGTAGTGCAACAATGGGGTCATCCTCCACTTTTTACAATGAATTTATCATATTTCCTCGTTCTCTCTGTTGTTGTATCTCTCTATACATGATTTTTTTTTATTTACGCTAAGCTGCCGAGCAATATCTACAATAGAGACATTAGTCTTATGCAAGCTAATGATTGTGGTGCGGCTGAGTCTGTTGCCCATCTTATCGGTGCAAGTGACGAGACAGTTTAGTTTAACTTCCCTGCATGAATGTGGAATCACACGATAACATACGACGTTATGAGATTTTTTTTTTTTTTTTTGTTTTTGACAACGATAATGGTTGAATTCATTCTTTCTTTATTTATATATAATTTCATTGATGGTTATTAAGTATTATTTTATTAGTCAATAAGCTTTTATCTGGATTCGAAATATAGTTTCTTCTTTGACTCTTTTGCCTAAGCATCTGAAGTGAAATGTTTCAAAATGTTTCGTCATTTTTCGTAATATGAATTTTTCACTCACCATTCTTTTTTATATTGATTAATAACCAAAGTCGAATAAGAAAATTACATTTCCTTGTAAATATCAAAAGAACAAATTACTGTTAGGTGAACGAAAACTTCTGGAACATGTTGCAAAACATTTTTGAGTGACTGTACATTAGACAGTGACCATCCGGCTACCATGAGATACATAAGGTGATATCGATTTTGCTTTACGTTTTCCTGTCGATTTTAGTTTCTTTATTTACAACTGTCATCAGCCATTCTCCACCATGATAACTATTTGCTAAGTTTACAAATTTAATTAATTTTGGATTTTTGTCACTTATTCATGCATGGATTTTTTATTCACAAAATTTAACATACAAAGATCATTTAATATTGAATTTACTATATATACCCTGGGAATAATTTACACTCATGGGGAAATATTATGAGTTCTTATTCCCAGGCCTGGATTTGAACCAGGCTTATGGTTTAGAAATAAATTCAACGTCGGCACTCTACAGTAAAAAAACAAAAAATAAATAAATAAAAACAGAAGTTGTTCATTATCAACTCTACCGTACAAGATTGTACAAGGTCTTCTCGAATCGCTGGTCACTTTTTCCAAATACGTATGTAAATGTAACAGCTACAACGCCCTCTCAACTTCTCAATTTCTTCATACTTTTTGGATATGCTTGTCACTAAACAAAAGATCCAAATGGAAGACTATGAAGAATTTTTGACGGCCAAAGCAAGATTCGATTATCAGAAATAGGTAACGTTACCAATATGAACACAAGAAGGATAAAAGTCTATCTCCGTTCAGACATGCACGTCCAATTCAGATACATTTATTAGAGCTGAAATACGCTTATCTTTACAGTCGTAGCCAAGTATGTAGTCATTACTACAATTACAAATACATCAGGTTAAAAGTGAACAGATAGATTATATATATATATATATATATATATATATATATATATATATATATATATATATATATATATATATATATATATATATATATATATATATATATATATATATATATATATATATATATATATATATATATATATATATATATATATATATATATATATATATATATATATATATATATATATATATATATATATATATATATATATATATATATATATATATATATATATATATATATATATATATATATATATATATATATATATATATATATATATATATATATATATATATATATATATATATATATATATATATATATATATATATATATATAGTGTATGTTTATTATTATTATTAAAGTAGTTTAACCAGATCACTGAGCTGACTTTCAGCTCTCATAGGGCTGGCCAAAAGTATATATAGGTACACATATACATATATATATATATGTATCTGGTAAAAGTGACCAGTAGATTCTACATTTATATATAAAATATATAGTCATACTCCAAACTTACGCGAGGTTAGGTTCCAGAACCCCTCGCGCAGGGTGAATTTTCGCATAAGTTTGGCATGGTCTCTAAAAATGCTAATAAATGCTTATTTCTAAAGTTTAAACACTAAATATGACCCTAATCATGCTCCCAAATTATTAAGTTAACATTTAAATGAAATTAAAGTTACTGCAATTTCATTTAAAAGTTAGCTTAATACATTACCCTTAAAAAAGAAATAAATGGTTGACACAAAAACTTAGATTTGGAAGCGAATTTTTCTCTCTCTCCCCTTCCAACCGATCTATTTTTAGAATCGTCTCAACCTCTTTTTAACAACTTCGTTAATCTGTGTCTCTTTCTCTTTGTTCTGAAATGCTTTTTCATGAACAAACTGTGTTTTATATTTTGACTAATACAACTCTTAGTTATTATGTCTCTATGTTTTAGAACGTATTTGCAACACTAGCGCAATTACACTTCGTAGACGATACAGGTCAAATTCGATCTATTTAAACTACCTACTGTACAGGTAAAGACGTACAGAGAATTGATAAGTTGTAAAAGTGTGTGAGCGCTAACTATGAACGAGAGAGAGAGAGAGAGAGAGAGAGAGAGAGAGAGAGAGAGAGAGAGATAAGGGTTGTCCTTACTTAAGAGAGTGAAATTATTTATCAATTATTACGGAGACTGAGAGAATAACAAACGAGAGAGAGAGAGAGAGAGAGAGAGAGAGAGAGAGAGAGAGAGAGAGAGAGAGAGAGAGAGAGATTGTCCTTACTTGAAATATCAAGTTATATTATTTATGAATTAGTACGGGGAGAGAGAGAGCGAGAGAAAGTTATTCTTACGTTAGATATCAAAAGATGGAAATTCAGTATTAAACTAACTATTAAATGAAATTAAAGTTACTGTATTTTCATTTAAAAGTTAGCTTAATACATTACCCTTAAAAAAAGAAATAAATGGTGTGACTCTCGCCCCCATTCCACCGATCAATTTTTAAAAGTCTTCTGAACCCCGTTTTTAAAAACTTTGTCACTTTCTGTTTGTCTGAAATGCTCTATGTCTATATGTTTTAGAACGGCGCATTTACAGTTTGTAAACGGTACAGGTAAAATTAGATCAATTCAAAATTATCTACAGAGAAACAGTGCTGTAATACGTAAGTTGGCTAGCTTCGAGCGAGAGAGAGAGAGAGAGAGAGAGAGAGAGAGAGAGAGAGAGAGAGAGAGAGAGAGAGAGAGAGAGAGAGAGAGAGAGAGAACAGTTTTCCTTTACTTGAGAGAGTGAAATATTTTTATGAATTATTAATAGACACACACACACACACAGAATTACAGGAAAAATTTGACCACTGACTAGCAACACTTCCCTTGTTGTCATGTTAAATGACATGTCAGACAGCTTTTGCCTTCACCTCCTTCTACAAAAGATGAGGGAAGAATTTGTTTGTTCAAATAATACGAATTTTGTAATTACAGTTTCATTATTATTATTATTATTATTATTATTATTATTATTATTATTATTATTATTATTATTATTATCTGAAAATTAGTACTTATTATTAGGTAAAAAGTTTATTTATCATACAAATAAACATACCTGTATACATGTACCATAAAAATTCATCTCACTAAAAGAGAGAGAGAGAGAGAGAGAGAGAAATGATTATTTTTAATAATATTTAATGTTATTTAATGTACACATAAAAGATTGAAAACTTATAAATTACAAAAAAAATTAAAAAACTTTTGCTGGGTTTCTCAGTGTTCACAAATGTTTGCGTGTCTGTGAAAAACTCATGTATGACCATTAGTTAGGTTCCAATGAAAAATTCGTGTGTCTGTGAATTCATGCAACTCGAATCGCGCAAGTTCGAGGTATTACTGTATATATATATATATATATATATATATATATATATATATATATATATATATATATATATATATATATATATATATATATATATATATATATATATATATATATATATATATATATATATATATATATATACTGTTTTCAGAAAAAAGACTTACTGGACTGGGTTCAAGTTGTTCTAGCTTTTGTTTTTATAATTTTAAACTTAATTCCATTTATACATCGGTTCACAGGGCATTGTCTCTTGCCTTGAACTGGAATCTGTTTCATTGGGAGATCCTCTTTCTTTTAGATTACATTAATAAAAATTGCTTACCAGAAAAGGTATTTTATAAGTCCTTAATAAAATAATTGATAAACAGCTGAAATAGACTTATGATGATAATTGTTGCCGAGTATGTAATTATTACTACAATTAATATATGCATATATATACATACACACACACACACACACACACACACACACACATATATATATATATATATATATATATATATATATATATATATATATATATATATATATATAGTGTGTGTGTGTGTGTATTATTATTATCATTACTAAAGTAATTTAACTAGACCACTATCAGCTCTCACAGGGCTGGCTGAAGGTGTGTGTGTGTATATATATATATATATATATATATATATATATATATATATATATATATATATATATATATATATATATATATATATATATATATATATATATATATATATATATATATATATATATATATATATAAATATATTTATTATATATATATATATATATATATATATATATATATATATATATATATATATATATATATATATATATATATATATATATATATATATATATATATATATATATATATATATATATATATATATATGAAAAGCTTATAGGTCACAAGTTTTTTACGAATTACAATACACGGTAAATATATGATCAATAACTGTGGGTTAAGGCATTGTGAAGACCCTTGAGAGGATGATTAGCTGTTGTCTGGCACGTTTCCTAATTAGTAAAACTGTATGCATCAGGTATTCTCAAGATGTGGGTACTTCCCTGCCTCACAACGAGACTTCGTGAGTGTGTTTGCCGGGAAAGTCCAGGTTCCGGTCAATTAGTTAGTAGGTGCATTTCTTTTGGGCCGAGTCCCAGGGTGTGAAGGAATTAGTTATCACACTTGATTATTCGAGGAACAACACTGAACATTATTAAAAGTCTTTGGTGAAGACTCTGTGGTTCGAGACCTGTCAATTAAGAGTTGTGAACACTGCTGTTTGGAGGTAGGGATCAGTTTAATTTTCTCAAACTGTAGATTGTTTCTTTCATTCACCATACGTCTCACTTGTGTCAAGCATTCATTATATTGTGTGTACTTTGTAAGTAACATAGGAGGAATTACCATATCTTTATTTTATGCATTTGTATAACCAGGGTTTTGTTTGATTTCTTCAGATGTTTCGCTGAGGAAGAGGTGAGAATGTACTCGTTGGGAATATACTGGACTTTGACTTATTTTGACCTATTGTGGGATAACGTAGAGAGAATAGTTAGTTAGATATGATGGAATTTAATAGGTCTGACTGGTTTGTGTATTAATATTCCATTTTATATCATCTCTTGTTTCTTGTAATCCAGTTATGTTAGATTTTTTGTCAAATAAATTATTTTGGGTAAAGCTTGTTTTCTGTAAACCTGAGAGAGAGAGAGAGAGAGAGAGAGAGAGAGAGAGAGAGAGAGAGAGAGAGAGAGAGAGAGAGAGAGAGAGAGAGAGAATGCAGGTGTCTAGGTACAGATGTGCATTACCAGTAGCCTTTTTGATGCATTCACTATCAAGCTACCAATAGACAGGACTTTTCAACTTTGTAATAACAGGTAAGCAATGAAATTTCCCCTCGACTGGGTAACAGATATATTTGGTAGCAGCAGGAACTACACTTGGGGTATTATAGTGTATAGGTACGCTCCGAAGAGACTTATCTTACGAGGAAATTGACATTTATTAAGAATTAGGTTGTGCCTTCTTGGTTGGTATACGTGTCTCTTTGCTGACTGAAGGAGTTTTTTTTACAGGGAGACGACAGCGCACTGTTTATCTACTCAGTGGTGTTGAGAACTTGTGGCAAGTGTGAGTAGATGCGACTGAAAGATCGAATTGTGTTTATCTTTCAGGTTAGCTACACATTTTTTGCTGCCAGTGTAGTGAGAAGGGGTTATGTGAAAGTTACTATCGTTTTTCTTCTTGCTATTTACTTGCATTGGGGGCTAATTAATGGAGAGTTCTGTCGCTTTGCAATTGGGTCAGCAAAACGGTGGGTGAAGCATTCATTAGTGAGCGATGACAATTTTGTCATGCCGTTGAGAGCGCTTATTCATTTTAGTCCGGGGCTGGCTTGATGCTGTTACCCTGTTCTCTCTGTGAGCCCGTTTTCTCTTTGTGGTTGGACTGAAGTATATTAAGTTATATATATATTGGGGAAAATTTCTGTTTATCGTTCGCATTTGGTGTGTAGAATTTTTTATTTCTTAATTCTTCGCATCTGTGGTTCGCATTTGGCATTTAGATTTTGTTGTAATGGTTTGAATAGGCATTAGTGTTAGGAGTTTGTTGAATTTTTAACTTGTTTTTTATTTTTTCTCCTCTCTCTTTCTACCCTTGGGGAGTTATATGAAGTTGAGATCAGGTCGAGTTCTTAGATATTGGAGGGTTATCCGTTCAGATACGATGTCAGAGGCTAACAAAGATAAGGATAAAGTGACATTGTTGCACAAATTTACATCCGTAAATGCAGGAGCTCGGCCTTTTCCTGGGCTGGTTGATGGCATTCTTCCAGTTCCCCTCAAAATTTTTATAGAGGGTGTGTTAATTTTTTTAGTCACCAAGAAAAGAACGGATGGGGTAGAAGTTTTCAATGAAGCAAATGGCTTCCGTAGTTTAGATAAAGGGGATATTGGACCTGGGACAATCTTAAGGATTTTTTGAGAGCGTCATATGGAACAGCTGGAGCTGGCGATGCACTTAAGACACCTCAGATCTCTTTTCAAGGTCTGTAAAAGCCATGATTCACTGGTCACATTTAGTACCGGATATTTTGATGCTGCAAGGGAATTTTCGAAGAAGTTGAGAACTTCTGGTTGGGTAAATGGAGGCTCAGTTACGACAGAGAATCTTTAGAAACTATTGTAATATGCGTGGATCCTGAATGACGTTCCTGATGCTGTCGTAAATAGTTTTGAAAGGAGATAGAAAGAGGGTTGGATGAAAATTTGCTGTTCTCTTAAATTCGTAAGCACATGTCGAAATGCCTTACAGTAGATAGCTCCTTTTTGGACGGGATGCCGAAATCTTCCTGGGCTATTCCAAAGCATCATACACGGAGTAATTCTGATTCCGCAATTATGATGTTATGTGCCAAGACAGAGGATGATAAGACTTCTGCGAGTTCAGGATCTCCGGGGCGTTGTTATAATTTTAGTAGGCAAAGCCATACTAAGAAGTTTTGTAAGGTGAAATATTGTGGCACTTGCAAGTCTGCATATCACGGCTGGCGGTTTTACCCGCTTCTTAAACAGAATGAGTCTAGAAACACGCCTCAGAGCGCGCGCTGGTCTAACAGGTAGGAGAACTCCTCAAGGGGGTTTTTCGGGAACCTCTAGAGGCCAACAAAAGTTTTGGTGGACTGAGCAGCAGAAAGGGAAGAGATAAAAGGGGTTGCTTCTTGTGATATAGGACTTTTAGGTGAACCCTCAGAGCTGAAGCCAGTGGTAAAAGGGTCTGTGTATGGGGTTGATGTAAATATCTTTGATGAGTTATGAGTTGTTCCAATCGATGTTTTCTGAGCGTTCTTTGAGGCCTGCTAAAGAGACAGTATGTGATATTCAAGCTAGGTTACGGGTTTTGGGCTACGTAAATGTGTGTTTATCTCTTGGGGGTAGAACTTTTACAGAACCATTTTTGGTTATACGAGGGGCTGCTTTGGAGAATACATTGTTACTGGGTCATCCCGTGTGTCGGAGAAATCTTGGTTCATACAGGGGTATGCGGTATAACTGTTGGAGTACCTGGTATTTTTGTATCATACGAGGAAATGGATATAAGTAGAGTGGATGATGGTGATGGATCAGGTGTACATGAGGATTTGCGGGTGGATTCTGAATATATTTCGGTGGGTAGGAAGTGTTATAAGGGGGTTTTGTCAGATGATGTGGTTCTATGTCCTGGTATGGTTTCTATGGTGAAAGTTAAAGTGAAAGGCGTGCATAAACACAGACAGGTGTTTGTGGATAAGTGTAGCGAAAAGTTGAAGGGGGTAGTGTGTACAGTTTTTGTAGGCAATGTATCAAGTTCAGGGGATACTTGGGTGGAGTTGCTAAACTGTAATGATTCAGTTCAGAATTATCAAAAGGGTACTTAGGCAGTCGACTTTGTTGACTGGGTTGATGAAGCGGTTACTATTGTCGGGGATATTTGTGAATTTTCAGAAGCATATTTACAGGCTAGGAGGCAGGCTTTTAAGGATTATTTAGCCAATGTTGATTTTAAAGAATATGTTGAGAGTGTGGAAGAAGTTCTGGCTGAGTTTGCTGACATAGGTGCATTTAAAGGGAATAAGTTAGGGTTAACAAATGTGTTAGGACACAAAGGTTCGTTTAGAAGATAAAACTAAGCCTATTTTTGTCCCTTCATATAGGGTTCCCTTTAAGGTTAGAGAACCGTAGAGCAAGAGGTTGATGATTGGGAGGAGGAAGGCATTGATAGGCCCAGTTCCTCGCCTTTTAATTTTCTGTTGATAACAGTGCCAAAGAAGGATGGTTCAGTCCGAGTTTGTGTGGACTTTAGGAAGTTGAACAAGAAAACCATTCCTGATCGTTAAGCTGTGGTGTGCTTGCCAGATTTATTTGTTGAGATTGGGGGCAAGATGATTTATTCTTCAATTGGTCTGATGCGACGGTACTTGCAAGTACCACTTAGCAAGGAGAGTCACAAGTATATGGCGTTTTCTTTGCCAAAGGGGCTTTATGAGTCCACGCAGATGCCGTTTGGTTTATCAGGTAGTCCTCTGACATTTACTAGGCTAGTGAATACAGTTTTGCATGGCTTGTTAGAGAAATCCATATGGATGACATCTAAGTTATCTCTGATTCTGTAGAGGAGCATTTAGAGGTTCCTAGGGAAGTTTTTAGGAGGCTTATGTTAGCGGGTTTGAAGATAAAATTAGCTAAATGTAATTTTCTGAAGAAGCAGATAGTTAAGTTAAGTTAAGTATATCTTAGTTTAACCAGACCACTGTGCAGCTGGGTCATGTCATTTCTAAGGGGTGTGCAGGAGTGAATGAGGATAAAGTTAGGGCAATTGTAGATTTTTCAACTCCCAAGAATAAGAAACAGATTCAGTGTTTCTTGGGCATGGCTGGATTTTTTTTGTAGGTTTGTGAACGGTTTTTTCTACTTTAGCGTCTCCTTTGATAGATGTCCTGTGGGATGATGTGCAATTTGTATGGGGTGATGGACAGCAGTCAGCCTTTCAGAATATTAAGGATGCTTTAGTTACTCCCCCAGTGTTGAAGTTTCCTGATTTTGAATGTCCTTTCACTTTGGTGACAGATGCCAGTCACGATGGCATAGGGGCCTGCCTTATGCAGAAGTTCGATGGAAGACTCCATCTGATTGCATTTTACAGCAGGAAGTGTAAGAAACAGGGTAATAATGAACAGCTATGGTCAGTGGAGGACAAAGAGGCCTTTACTGTAGTGTCTAGTTTGGTTCGTTTTAAGATGTTATTGATGGGCAATGAAGTAGAGGTTTTTACAGATCATAAGCCATTGTTGGATTTTTTTTTCAATAAGCCGGATCTCTCCCATAAAAGAGCTCGGTGGTATTTGACAATTAGGGATTTTGATGCCAAGCTTAGGTATATAGAAGGAAGACATAATGTTGTAGCGGACACCCTTACTAGAAGTTTTTCTGATACAGATGGTTGTCATGTATGTTATGTATCTGAAGATAGCATAGGCTGGGATATTAGTTGAGTAGAATCTAAACAGGATGAGGATGAGATTTAGGCAGATGCAAAAGCGTTTCTTGGAGGGGAATTAGTTAGGAAGAGTTATAAGTTACCTTTGAGGTTCTTGAATTAGAGGGTAATTTGTTAGTTGGGAAGATTAGATACAGACTGAGAAATAGTGAGGATAAGGGTGATACGATGCAAATAGTTGTTCCTAGGAGTTTAGTGCCTACGGTGCTGGATATTGTTCATTGTGGTTATGGCAGTCCGCATTTGGGTACTAAGAAGAAGTGTTAGAATATACAGGGACAATTCTTTTGGAAGAATATACTCATGTCAGTGGAAGACTTTGTGAGAGGTTGTTCAGTTTGTAATGCTTATAAGCCATGGAAGGTCATTTCTTGTAAATTGGGTTCGTTTCCTATTCCCAGTAGACCTATTGTCCAATTTCTGTGAATCTGGTTATGGCCATAGGCACCTGTTGGTGGTTGTTGACGAATGAACTAGGTTTGTAGAGATTTTTCCTTTGAAGCATAAAACAGCAGAGGGGGTGGCAGTTGCATTCTTTAATGGATATATTTGCCGTTATGGGGTTCCTGATGTGCTGATTACAGATAATAGGAGAGAATTTGTGAATAAGATGTCAGAGTGTCTAGGGATGTAACGGGCAATCGGAAAGTCACTATTGATCCCTATAGACCAGAAGCTAATGGGCTATGTGAATGGGCAAATACGAAGGTAATTGAGGCCCTTAGAATTACTGTAGGGGGGCAATGATGTAAATTAGGATCGATATATTCCATGAAGCATCTGTTTGGCTACCCAGTGTGTGGCGCATTCGATTTATTCCCTATTCCATCATGTGATGATACAGATAAATTGCTGAACTCTACTGCTAAAGAGAGAAATGTGCGTCTTGCTAAGAATCTTGAATTGAAAACTCTGGATATGGTTGGCAGGAGCAAATCAAAGCCAGATAGAGTTAAAGTTGCTGTGGGAGATAGGAGTTTTGCGAAAGTAAATGTTGGGAATCAGTTGAATTATAAACTAGGTCCTAAATTTGAGGATCGTTCTCGGGTTGTAGAAGTAAAGACAAGGAATAGATTTGTTGTTCAGGATGAAAATAAGGGAGATGTCTCGGTTGACACTTGTAACTAAAATTAAAAAAGACAGGTTAATGGGAATCTTGTGGGTTAATTCCTGTGATGTACTGTTGTTTCTGATATTTTTTTCTCTCTTTGTTTTTTTAAAGGGGTGTGATATGTAGTTTTTTTTTAACTGAGGAGGACGTCTGTCTGTAGAATTATACACATCTTTAATTGTCCGAGCTCAGTTTTTTTTTTTTTTGCTGTTGTTTTTTCTGCGTAAGTGCAGCAGTTCGGAGTAATTATTTTTTGTGTGTGTTGCAATAATATTTGAGAGGGGAAAACTTGCTTAAATTAGGTGCAAAATACCATAGAGTTTATAGATATATTGCGTTTCTCTTCTTTGTTTGTATTTTTTCGTATAGGTCGTGGCATGGGCTAATTCCGTAGTGAAGTTAGGCCCAGGAGTTATTATAGAAGAAGACTATGATGTGTGGCTGTCATCTGACGTGGTAACTTTGAGTATAGAGTCTGAGAATATAGGTTCTGCAAGGGATGAGATTGAAGCTTCCCAGAATAAAGTTCAGTTGCTTAGGAATTTATTGGGTGAGATGAATACCGGACGAAATCTGTATTATCCATTGCGGGGTTGGTTAACTGAACTTTATGCTACAGCTGTTAGGGTCCAGGATAAGATTAAGAAGACTTTACTAAACATGGCTTCCAAATTTAGGTTCTTCAACTTCTCAGGTTTCTTCCAGAGGGAGTAAGAGGGCTGCGCCATTGTTAATTGGAGCCGTTCTGGTCATAGGAACGCTTGCTAGTATGTCAGTTGCTAATTTGGTGAAAATTGAACAGGTACCAGCAGACTTAGCTAGCCAAGGTAAAACTTTGATGACTTCATGAGAACAATGCCTCTCCTATGGTTCCCTGATAAGATGTACCTTGAGCTGTCTTCTAGCTCTGTCTTCTAAGGAAATATATATATATATATATATATATATATATATATATATATATATATATATATATATATATATATATATATATATATATATATATATATATATATATATATATATATATATATATATATATATATATATATATATATATATATATATATATATATATATATATATATATATATATATATATATATATATATATATATATATATATATATATATATATATATATATATATATATATATATATATATATATATATATATATATATATATATATATATATATATATATATATATATATATATATATATATATATATATATATATATATATATTTCCTTAGAAGACAGATATATATATATATATATATATATATATATATATATATATATATATATATATATATATATATATATATATATATATATATATATATATATATATATATATATATATATGTGTGTGTGTGTGTGTGTGTGTGTGTGTGTGTGTGTGTGTGTGTGTGTGTGTGTGGAAGGCCACAGTATAATGGCTATGGCTCAGTACAAGGTTGGAGAATGAGGTTTATATTCAGAGTAACTCTTAGAAGGGTTGCCTACCAAGGCTGAAGGGTCCCTTCCAAATGCTGGTTTGATTTTGGAGTGTCCTTCTCCTAGGAGAGTTGCCTGCCAAGGCTGAAGGGTCCCTTCCACATGCTGGTTTGATTTTGGAGTGTCCTTCTTCTAGGAGAGTTGCCTGCCAAGGCTGAAGGGTCCCTTCCACATGCTGGTTTGATTTTGGAGTATCCTTCTCCTAGGAGAGTTGCCTGCCAAGGCTGGAGGGTCCCTTCCACATGCTGGTTTCATTTTGGAGTGTTCGTCTCCTAGGAGAGTTGCCTGCCAAGGCTGAAGGGTCCCTTCCACATGCTGGTTTGATTTTGGAGTGTCCTTCTTCTACGAGAGTTGCCTGCCAAGGCTGAAGGGTCCCTTCCACATGCTGGTTTGATTTTGGAGTGTTCGTCTCCTAGGAGAGTTGCTTGCCAAGGCTGAAGGGTCCCTTCCACATGCTGGTTTGATTTTGGAGTATCCCTCTCCTAGGAGAGTTGCCTGCCAAGGCTGGAGGGTCCCTTCCACATGCTGGTTTCATTTTGGAGTGTCCTTCTCCTAGGAGAGTTGCCTGCCAAGGCTGAAGGGTCCCTTCCACATGCTGGTTTGATTTTGGAGTATCCTTCTCCTAGGAGAGTTGCCTGCCAAGGCTGGAGGGTCCCTTCCACATGCTGGTTTCATTTTGGAGTGTTCGTCTCCTAGGAGAGTTGCCTGCCAAGGCTGAAGGGTCCCTTCCACATGCTGGTTTGATTTTGGAGTGTCCTTCTTCTGCGAGAGTTGCCTGCCAAGGCTGAAGGGTCCCTTCCACATGCTGGTTTGATTTTGGAGTGTTCGTCTCCTAGGAGAGTTGCTTGCCAAGGCTGAAGGGTCCCTTCCACATGCTGGTTTGATTTTGGAGTATCCCTCTCCTAGGAAAGTTGCCTGCCAAGGCTGGAGGGTCCCTTCCACATGCTGGTTTCATTTTGGAGTGTCCTTCTCCTAGGAGAGTTGCCTGCCAAGACTGGAGGGTCCCTTCCTCATGCTGGTTTCATTTTGGAGTGTCCTTCTCCTAGGAGAGTTGCCTGCCAAGGATGAAGTGTCCCTTCCACATGCTGTTTGATTTTGGAGTGTCCTTCTCCTAGGGGAGTTGCCTGCCAAGGATGAAGTGTCCCATCCAAATGCCGGTTTGATTTTGGAGTGTCCTTCTCCTAGGAGAGTTGCCTGCCAAGGCTGAAGGGTCCCTTCCACATAATGGTTTGATTTTGGGGTGTCCTTCTCCTAGGACAGTTGCCTGCCAAGGCTGAAGGGTCCCTTCCAAATGCTGGTTTGATTTTGGAGTATCCTTCTCCTAGGAGAGTTGCCTGCCAAGGCTGAAGGGTCCCTTCCAAATGCTGGTTTGATTTTGGAGTGTCCTTCTCCTAGGGGAGTTGCCTGCCAAGGCTGAAGGGTCCCTTCCAAATGCTGGTTTGATTTTGGAGTGTCCTTCTCCTAGGAGAGTTGCCTGCCAAGGCTGAAAGGTCCCTTCCAAATGCTGGTTTGATTTTGGAGTGTCCTTCTCCTAGGGGAGTTGCCTGCCAAGGCTGAAGGGTTCCTTCCACATGCTGGTTTGATTTTGGAGTGTCCTTCTCCTAGGAGAGTTGCCTGCCAAGGCTGAAGTGTCCCTTCCATATGCTGTTTGATTTTGGGTTGTCCCTCTCCTAGGAGAGTTGCCTGCCAAGGCTGAAGTGTCCCTTCCACATGCTGGTTTGACTTTGGGGTGTCCTTCTCCTAGGAGAGTTGCCTGCCAAGGCTGAAGTGTCCCTTCCACATGCTGGTTTGACTTTGGGGTGTCCTTCTCCTAGGAGAGTTGCCTGCCAAGGCTGAAGGGTTCCTTCCACATGCTGGTTTGATTTTGGAGTGTCCTTCTCCTAGTAGAGTTGCCTGCCAAGGCTGAAGTGTCCCTTCCACATGCTGTTTGATTTTGGGTTGTCCCTCTCCTAGGAGAGTTGCCTGCCAAGGCTGAAGTGTCCCTTCCACATGCTGGTTTGACTTTGCGGTGTCCTTCTCCTAGGAGAGTTGCCTGCCAAGGCTGAAGTGTCCCTTCCACATGCTGGTTTGATTTTGGAGTGTCCTCCTAGGAGAGTTGCCTGTCAAGGCTGAAGTGTCCCTTCGAAATGCTGGTTTGATTTTGGAGTGTCCTCCTAGGAGAGTTGCCTGTCAAGGCTGAAGTGTCCCTTCGAAATGCTGGTTTGATTTTGGAGTGTCTTTCTCCTAGGAGAGTTGCCTGCCAAGGCTGAAGGGTCTCTTCCACATGCTGGTTTGATTTTGGAGTGTCCTTCTCCTAGGAGAGTTGCCTGCCAAGGCTGCAGTGTCCCTTCCACATGCTGGTTTGATTTTGGAGTGTCCTTCCCCTAGGAGAGTTGCCTGCCAAGGCTGAAGTGTCCCTTCCACATGCTGGTTTGATTTTGGAGTGTCCTTCTCCTAGGAGAGTTGCCTGCCAAGGCTGCAGTGTCCCTTCCACATGCTGGTTTGGTTTTGGAGTGTCCTTCCCCTAGGAGAGTTGCCTGCCAAGGCTGAAGGGTTCCTTCCACATGCTGGTTTGATTTTGGAGTGTCCTTCTCCTAGGAGAGTTGCCTGCTAAGGCTGCAGTGTCCCTTCCACATGCTGGTTTGGTTTTGGAGTGTCCTTCCCCTAGGAGAGTTGCCTGCCAAGGCTGAAGGATCCCTTCCACATGCTGGTTTGATTTTGGAGTGTCCTTCTCCTAGGAGAGTTGCCTACCAAGGCTAAAGAGCCTCTTCTACCATAACTCACGTAGGGAGGGGGCGTCATGCCCTGGAGTGAATGTGGCTAAAGAAAAGCCACTTTAACTTATTACCCACAAGAAAATCATCAATGTTTGTCACATATATGCATGCCTCTTTCGTTCACAAGTATTAAGTCACAGATATCTTGTAATATTGAATTCTCTATATATGATAGCTGACTGATTAGCTTATAGCATTCAGCTATTATGAATATTTGTTACTTTAACAATCATAACTTTTTTGTTCACGAATTTCATTTCACACCAAATAAACATTCGATAATAATCATTCAGCTGTCAAGAGAGATTTAAGTTGATATCGACCCTGCTGAACCGACTCCTGCCAAATTCAGATTCTCAACCAAAATTACTATCGATTCATTTTTATCATCAGTGATTAAAAAAAATCATTATTTGCTACAAAGACACCTCTGTGGCAGCAATACATAAACATAAAAACCACTGTACTCCTGTTTAAAAAAGTAATTGTCTAAAAATGTTGCTTACAAGTAGTTCATCTAGTTTATACATCCCGGGACTGCTGTTGATCAAATCTACACGAGTTTTCTTTATCATGCCTGACTCAGCAATGTTTCTTTTCATGATGTCATTACAGAAAATGATCTCTTTCGCTTCTTGCCAATTCATGGTGCGGTTGCACTCAATCATGTGAAGAAACAAACTGCTTGCAGTGTTCCCCGTTTTGACATTATATTTATGCTGTTTCTGTCTTGCTTCGAGATCCTTTCCACTCTGTCCCACATACTTTTTATTACACTGATTGCAAGGGATCTCATACATGCAACCATTCTTCTGTAGAGGGGAATTCCTGATTAACATGTTCTTAAGTACATAGTTCTTAAAAACGACATTAACTTTAAATGGTCTCAACAGCCCAGGGATGGCCATAAACCGGTTGCAGTAGGGTAAAACAAGGTTTTTCATATTAAAATCACTCCTATGACCAACTACATAAAAAGTTTTTCTTGCCTTACAGAAAGCTCTGTCAGTAAAATCACGAGGGCATCTAAGGTTTTTTTGCAATAGACGAAAATACCATCATCTTCGTTCTCGGATGATGGTTTGAATAAAAATGTATGTAGGAATCTACATTCTTAGAATTCCTGTACACAGAAAATTTAAAATTCCTATAATTTCTCACAATTAAAACATCTAAAAACGCCAACTCATTATCTACTTCAGTTTCTAAGGGAAATTTTATAGAAGGTACTAGGGTATTTAATGCTGTTAGGAAGCTCTCTTCATCTTTGTCAACAGGCCTCGCACAAAATATACCATTAAGTCCCGCTTTCATTCCTTCCTCCAGCTACGACAACAAGCAAAGTAAATTATAATTGATAACTGAGTCTGTCCCAAGTAGAATTCGGCCCTGGGGCTTTTGTTTGGAAACAGTGATAAACAGTCGGCTTTGACGAGTGTGCTAATAAGAAAGATATAAGATGGTTTCGATGCTCTTGCACTTATCTGTCAGGTGTAGATTCTCTACTTAAAATATATATTGACCATGATACCTGTTCGGTAAGTTTGTATTACTTAGCTAATAATGAATTGTTGTCAATGGTAGTGCATGGATAGCGATGAATCTTGTTTTTTATATACACCTGATATCCGATTTAAAAGATTTGGCTAGAAATGAATGCATTTAATAATAATCGCATCACTTTTTTATTAAAAAATGTTATGCCTCAAATATCAATTAATATCAAATTTAGTATACCTTGGAGAATCACAATTAATAATTGCTGCTGCCACAGCCACGATTTGAATTTGGGCTTTTGGGCCAAAAGCAACTATAAACAGTCGACTTTGACCTCTCAGATATCAGATGGGCTGTCTGTGTATATCGACTGTGTCGTACATGTCTTTTTAAATTTAGGTTTTGAACTCAGAATCGGCATTAGCCAGTCTCAGTCGTGATACCTGAATCATAAGTTTGTAAAAAATTACCAATTATGCTCGCACGACCTGTATGTTTACTCAAATTAAGGCAAAAATAACTATATTCTCGAAATAATTTGCACCCAAAGAGATTTATAATTGAAAGGGCTCTTTCATGATCCATACCTCGGCATCTGGGTGTTGTAAATTTATTTGTACATAATAATAGTAACTATCTAACTTTAACAAAGTCATTGCTAAGAGTTACCAATAACTATACTTTGCTCTCTTTAGTGGGCCTGGCATCATTCCGCATTTTATATACTTTGATTATTTTTACTTAGCATTTTAACATTTAAGGACTTTTGCCAATACTATTAGATTAATTTAATAAAGATAGAGATTTAACTGCCCTTTCAAATCAGTAAAGAAAATAGTTTGATGAGTGGTGAAGAAGTTACTGTTTACCTGGGAATTTTTTTTTTTTTTTCGCGGCTCTAGGCCGACAGCATAGTTTGGCACTACTGTAAATTTAGACAGCATGGTAGACGGTCAAACATACACGCGTTAACTTCGACTTCAAAGCATAATTTGTTTAATGCAGTGTTATAAACTTGCTAACACGTAAGAGATTTGGTTCGTATATCCTCCTTTTCCTTGTTTTACCTATCCTAACCCCCATATCCTTCCCAAATTCTTATCTGCCGGGATACAGCCAAAGAATTGAAGTGGCCATCTGTTCATTTTTTCGTTGGGACACGTGTTAGTAAGTGGCATAAATTTTATCAACATACAAACTTATTTCCAGGAACATAACTAGGGGTCATTGGTTTTTACAGTCGTTCGATAGGAAGCAGTTTCGTCAATTAACGTTTTACTTACTTGTTTTGAAGACGTAACTGACTGTTATCATTGCTTTATTTACTTCTAGAGGTGCTTACTTAATTGGGCTGTTATAATGTACGAACTTATGTTTATAGAATTAGACTGAACAATTTTACATAGATCTGCATAATTACTTTACATAAATACGAGGGCGTAATAGAAGATTTAGTCAAAGTTATGCCTGACTGCGTATTTACCATTAATTTTGGTACTCAATTTGCCTGAACCTGACTTTAACCAGTCGAAAGTGACTTGAATTCCTTGGCCTAACTGAACTTGCGTGGAATTCTTATGGCCTAGTTTAATTTACTCCGAGTCCCTTTTAGGCCAATTGAACTTACCTAAAATTTACTTTTACCTGAATTTATTTACCAAGCTTTAGCAAGCAATTTATTAATCTTTTAGACTCTCTGGCGCAAGTCTGAAAACATGTTATGTGCACGGAAGAACTATGTGCTCGATAGCCCGTCCCTTTACTATTTACCTTTTTACCGGAGAACATTCAGTAATTTATGGTGTACATTCTTTCAGTATTCCCACTGGGTGATACAAAGTTTCCCGCATTGGGTAAAAAGCGACGAGAACCGTCGATATGCTGTACATATTCCTGTAACATTCATGTTCTGTACTGAGGAAGAAAGAATTCATATCCACCATCATAACCTAGCTATAAGTTTTTAACACCTGACTAGTTATGAAATTTTATTACTAATAGATGTGTGCCTCTTTTATTTACAAATAATAAGCCAAAAATATATTTTGATGTATAATTCATTATAAATCTGGAAAAGCTTGCACTCAAAGGGAATTATATCTGACAAATTGTTATGCCTCAGCTAGGGTTCAAACCAGGGCATTTGGTTTAGAAACAACAATAACCAGTCGACTTTGACTACTCGGCTATCAAGAGATATAAACTGATACATACTTTACTATACTTATTCGTGTCGATTTCAGGCTCTGTACTTAAAATCAGCATAAATCTACGCCCATCATGATAACTGATTGGTAAGATGTAACACATGGATAGTTATGAAATTTTTTCTGTTGTTCCCACGTGACTTTTTTAGTCACAATATTAAGATACAAATGTTGCTTGACATCAGAATTTAATATACTTGGGGAATAACTTAAATCCAAAAGGAATTTTAATGGATATATGATTCTGCCTCCACCAGGATTCGAGCCGGGGCTCGTCGTTTAAAAACAAAGATAAACACCCGTCAGTAAGCTGATATAGTCTCGGCTGCGGATATTGTTATCAAATTCCGGTTTTGCAGTTAGAAACAATGCCAACCTCTCATCATCATGTTAACAGATCAGTAGGTTTGTAACACTTGGCAACTGAACTTTTGCCATAGATGCAAGAATGTCATAGATGCAAGATTTGAACGTGGACCATACGGTTGTCAGGAGAAAAATATAAGCTGATATACACTCAGCTGCACATATTCCTTTCGAATTCAAATTCTCCATTAAAAATCAGTATCAGCCCCATCTCGACTATGATACCTGATCGATACGTTTGTGACTTATACATGCTTGACTATTATATTCAGAAGTATTAGGATACAGACATTTAATATCGGATGTACTATGCCTTGAAAAGATCTCATACTCAGTGAGAATTATGATTGATAAGTGCTTCTGTCCCAGCCAGAATTCGAACCTGGATCTTTGGTCTATGAACAAAGATAACTAGCCTGCACTGGTCACATGGCTGTTGAATGGTTTATGAATTGATATTGACTCTATTCTTGTCTAACTCAGATTCTGAACTTAGAATATGTAATCAGCAATCTCCGCAACTATACCTGAATGGTAATTTTGTGAATGTTGGCTAATAAAAAATCTGGTTTCCTCTATTGGTAATATTTTTCTCATGAAGGTTTTTAACCAGCAATTATAATTTTTTTTTTTTTTTTTTTTTTTTTTTTGCACAAAAGCCCTATCCATGAAGGAAATTGTGACTGATAGTTCTTCTTCCCTGAGAAGAATGCAATATCGACTCAGCCCTATAGAGTCCTGTTAAATTCAAGATCTGTACTTACAATCGATATCAACCCATCTAACGATGCACTCCAGTAACCTATACTCATGTGAGTTTCATTGACAAGCATTATGCCACATGTATCGTTTAATATCGAATTCTCTATACCTGATACCGGATTTTGAAGACTGTAATACATGGTTGATTATTACGTTTTGTTACGTTTGTAATCATGGCTTTTATATTCACAAACATTTTATCGAATGTAATATTTACTCCTAAAGAGAATTATAATTTATTAGTGTTTCTTGCGTGAGGAGGATTCGAACCTGGTGTTTGATTTTAGAAATGAACATCAAAGGTCAACATTTGTCTTATAGCTGTCGAGAGCGACTTAAGTTGTTGTCGACTCTGCTTTACATGTTCTTGTGGAATTCGCCATTCGATCTTAAAATCATTATCAATGCATGTAAGTTTGTAACAATTAGTAGCTATGAGTTTTTTTTTTTCATTTATACGCTCATAACATTTTATTCAAAAATATTAAGCCACACATATTATTTATTAGGTTCATTATACCTTTGAAACATACGTGGGCTATGAAGAGATGGAAGGTGATACGGACTCGCTGCATTTACCCATATCAAATTCAGGTTCTCCACTTGGAGACGATATCAAGCAATCCCGCCCCGCGATAGCTGATAAAGTAGTGTTATAACACTTGACTTATGAGCTGTTGTCACACTTTTACGTATGTGACAATTTTATTCACAAATGTCAGGCCACAAATACTGATTAATGTCGAATTAATTCTACAAGGGGATGTCGTAATTGATACGTGAATCTGCCTATGATCTTTGGCTTCGAAACAACAATAAACCAATAAAAAAATGCGCCGAAGTTTCTTCGGCACAATTGATTTTTCTGTACAGCCGCTACAGCATATAATCAAGGCCACCGAAGATAGATCTATCTTTCGGTGGTCGCGGTATAATGCTGTATGAGCCGCGGGCCATGAAACTTTAACCACGGCCAGGTGGCGGCCTATCCTATACCGTTGCCAGAAGCACGATTATGGCTAAATTTAACCTTAAATGAAATAAAAACTATTGAGGCTAGAGGGCTACAATTTGGGGGTGTTTGATGATTGGAGGGTGGATAATCAACGTACCAATTTGCAGCCTTCTAGCTTTCGTAGTTTTTAAGATCTGAGGGCGGACAGAATAAAGTACGGACGGACAGACAAAGCCTGCACAGTAGTTTTCTTTTACAGAACACTAAAAGTCATATTCAACTACCTGGATAATATGTCCACTTGAGAGTGTCTACTTATAATCAACATCAACTTATCACACCATGGTAGGGAATAGTCTCTTTTATTAACAATTATTAAATTAATAATAATGTTTAATATCAAATATTTTAATTAGATCGGTAAGTGTAAAGCTTTGCTAATTAGGAATTCTTCCACCTGTACATGCGCGACTTTTTTTGCACAAATATTAAGCCAAAACTATTTCTCAACATTGAATTAACCACAGCTAAATATGGACTTTTTATTAGTTATCCACACGTGACTTTTATACTCACAATAATCATATCATAAATCACTATACCTCGGGAATAATATACATGACTTTTATACTCACAATAATCATATAAATTACTGTACCTCGGGAATAATATACATGACTTTTATACTCACAATAATCATATAAATTACTGTACCTCGGGAATAATATACATGACTTTTATACTCACAATAATCATATCATAAATTACTATACCTCGGGAATAATATACATGACTTTTATACTCACAATAATCAAATCGTAAATAACTATACCTTGGGAATAACACACCCATAGTGAATTATGGCTAAGATCCGAACCTGAGCCATTGGCATACCCTACCCCGTAGAGGGTTCGTGCCGTCAGTGCACCTCACGAGGTGCACTGTTTTTTGCAGCGTCCCTCCGGCCCCTAGCTGCAACCCCTTTCATTCCTTTTACTGTACCTCCATTCTTATTATCTTTCTTCCATCCTGCTATCCACCCTCTCCTAACAATTATTTCATAGTGCAACTGCAAGGTTTTCTACCTGTTACACCTTTCAAACCTACCCACTCTCAATTTCTTTTCCAGTACTAAATGGCCTCATAGGTCCCAGTGCTTGACCTTTGGCCTAAACTCTATAATCCATTCCATCCATTGACTCATAAACAAAGATAAAAATTCGATTTTTCTCACTCGAACACCAAGTGCGATATAAGTTTATATTCGATTCTGATGCCCATATTCCTAACGAAGTTAGGTTCTGTACTCAGAATCGATGTCATTCCATCACCATGGTAGTTGACTGGCAAGTTTTTAACATTTGGCTTAAAAAAAAGTGTTGTCTTTCATAAACGTATGACTTTTTATCTATAAATACTAAGCTACAAGCAGCGATGAATTTCGAATTCACTGTACAATATGAATAACTTACACACAAGGAGACTGTCGTTGACAAATGCCTCTTAAGCTGCAAGGATTCGAACCTGGACTTTTACTTTCGGAATAACGAAAAGCATTCTGCTTTAACCAACAGAACTTCAAAACCAGTATAAGTAGACGTGAACTCTGTAAGTCGAATTGAAGTTTTGTTTTCAGAATCGATTTTAACTCACCTCCATCATGGCAGGTTAATTGGTAAGATTGTAACACTTAGCTCATCGTGAGTTTTTTCTCAGTTGAACACGTATGACATTTTTCTTCACATTATGAGGTAACAAATATCGTTTAAATTAAATTCAGTGTATCTTGTCAATAAGCTCCACCGAAAGGGAATTACAATCTAGAAGAGCTTCTACCTTAAATTGGGCCTTTTGTTAATAAATAAAAAAATAAACATTCGATATTGTCTACTCTGCTCAACATATTCCTGCCGAATTCAGATTTGTACTTACAATTAATAACAAACCATCTACACCATGATAGCTGATTGGTAAGTTTGTAACACTTTACTAATTTCTTGTTGACAGATATTAAGTTAAATGTATCGTTTAATATATAATTCACTCTGACCTGAGAGCTGATTAGTATAGTTCTAACATTTGGGTATTTATGAGTGTTTCTTTTATTAAAAAATAGGAAGTAATAAATATAATTTAATATCGAATATATCTTGGGAATATGTTGTACCATCAGAGATTTATTAATAATAAGTTCTTCCTTTAAGAGGATTCGAAGCTGGGTGCCTGTTTGAGAAACAAAACTAAACAGTACACATTAACCACACGGCCATCGAGTAAGATATGTTTATATCGAAATATATTGTCTTTTCCTCAAAGATTCTTGGTCTATACTTGGAATCGATTTCAATCCATTGCCAGTATGATTGCAGCAATTGACTAATTATGAATTTTTATCAGCAAACACTCTTGACTTTATATTTGAAATTATTAAGCACCATATGTATTTACAGATATCCACTTTTCCTAGGAAATAGCTTACCTCCAGTGGGAGTTATGATTGATAAGTATTTCTGCTTAGGCCAGTAATCGAAAATAGGTCTTTGGTTTTTAAATTGTGATAAAGAATCGAATTTTATAACTCAGCTTTCAAGAGAGATATTAGCTGATATCGACCATACTCTGCATCACAGGCAAAAAAGTGATGAATCACAAAATTGGTAGTAAAGCCCAGCCTCAAGAGAGATATGGAGGTCAGGAGACACAAAGGAAGGGGTAGGGCGGAGGGCTTTACTCTGCAACCTGATAAATTGTGATGAAAGCGAAAAGTAGAAGTAGGAGGCTTTTCTCAATCAGCATAGAAGACGAGTGCCATTATAATACGCACAAAGCCAATCACACCTGAAGAGATACACACTGGCATTTCTTCAAGCAATACAACTTGAAGACATACTGTATAGTAAATGTATCCACTCAGAAGCATGCGATCATATAAACGCAACTCTCCTTTGTGCGTAACAATACTTGTTTTTCTTTTTTCTTTTTTGTTCTTCTTTGTCGTCGAGCATAATACGGTGAACTCGTTGTTGTTGTTGTTGTTGTTGCGGAGACTAGAATAATGTTCAACAAAAACCTAGGCTGGGTGAGTGTTGGGTGGTGCTGGAATCAGGCGCTCTTGCTTAATTTTCACATCATCAGCAGTGGTTCGTCCAAATCGAAGAGTTTTCAATGTGCATATTATAATGGCACTCACTTTCTATACTGACTGAGAAAAGACTCCTACTTCTACTTTTCGCTTTCATCATAATTTATCAGGTTGAGGAGTAAAGCCGTACGCCCTCTCCTTCCTTTGTGTCACCTGACCTCCATATCTGTCTCTTGCAGCTGGGCTTTACTGCCCCTTTCGTGATTTCATCACTTTTTCGCCTGTGATCTCAGTCCTTTTTTGCAATGGCAACGCCCTAGATCGAGAAAAAACGGTAACAAAGGAATGGGGCTGTTTAGATTTTAGATATAGTTTTTTTGGGCCTATGTGCCTTCTCCGTGATAATGGTCAGCTCAGCTCGTTTGTTGCATAACTACACACACACACACACACACACACACACACACACACACACACACACACACACACACACACACACACACACACACACACATATATATATATATATATATATATATATATATATATATATATATATATATATATATATATATATATATATATAGTATGGGTATGGGCATGGATATCGTTATGGTTATGGGTATGGTACGGATATGAGTATGGTTATGTGTATGGTACGGATATGGGTAAGGGTATGACATAGATGTGGGTATGGTACAGATATGGGTATGGTATGAATATGGATATGGGTATAGTACAAGTGTGGGTATAGGTATGAGTATAGGTATGGTACGGATATGGGTATGGGTTTGGGTATGGGCCTTTTGTTAAAAATGTAGCCACTAAAAAAGGACCCAACGGGTCATGGGTGGTTTAGTCTTAATTAAAATTATCACACACATTGAATTTGCCTACACGATTTTGGTTTTCGTGACCGTTGACCTACTTTAATTTTCGCAAACACACGCACACATACAAACATACACACATATATGTATATATATTTGTGTGTATGTATGTATGTGTGTGTGTGTGTAAAAACTAGGGTAGGTCAACGGTCGCGAATACCAAAACTGTGTAGGCAAATTCAATGTGCGTGATAATTTTTAATTAAGACCAAACCACCCATGACCCGTTGGGTCACTTTTTTAGTTGCTATATTTTTAACAAAAGGCCTATACCCAAACCCATACCCATACCCAAACCCATACCCATATCTGTACCACACCCATACCCATATAAGTACCATACACATACCCATACCCATATCCACACCAAACCACACCCATACCTATACCTGTACCCATACACATACCAGTACCATACCCATGCCCATAACAATACCCATGCCCATACCAATATCTATATATACCCATTTCCATACCATACCTTACCATACCATACCCATACCTATATCCATGCCATACCCATACCCATGCATATATCAGTACCATGCCTATACCCATACCCATACCCACAGGTAAATCAACCCTACTAATAATAATCAGCATAAGTTTACGGACAGCACCAACCCCTTTTACCTTCCAGTGTGTAAAAACAAACAAACAAACAAACATTTCAGAGTGTTTGTATTAATACTAGACCATATTTTGTGACCTGTTGGATCACTTTTTTTATTTACTATGTTTTTAACAAAAGGTCCATACCCATACCCATATCTGTACCATACCCATACTCATATCCCTACCATACCCATATCCATACCATACCCATATCCATACCATACCATACCATACCCATACCCATATCTGTTCTGTACCCATACCCATATCCATACCATACCCATACCTGTTCTGTACCCATACCCATATCTGTAATATACCCATATCCTTATCTGTAATATACCCATACTCATACTATACCAACATTCATATCTGTACCACACATGTACCCATACCCATATCTATTCCACACTTATCCATATCTGTACCACATTCCATACCCATATCCATATCTGTACCATGCCCGTACCAATAACCATACCTAAACCTATAACCATACCATACCCATACCCATACCCAAACCCATATCCATACCCTACTCTTACCTATACCCATACCCAAATCCATTCCATACCCATACCCTTACCGTACCAATATCTGTTCCACACTCATACCCATACCCATATCCATTCCATACCCATACCCATAACTGTACCATACCCTACCCATACCTGTATCCTTACCCATACCCATACCATACCCATACCCATGTCCATACCCATACACATATCCCTACCATACTCATACCCATATCTATAACATACCATTCCCATATCCATATCCATACCATACCCTTACCCATATCCATATCTGTGCCATACCCATACCCACAGCTAAATTAACCCTACTAATAGTGGTCAGCAAAAGTCTTCGGCAGCACTAGCCCCACTTATGGGGGAGGGAAGTTAAGTTAAGTATACCTTAGTTTAACCAGACCACTGAGCTGATTAACAGCTCTCCTAGGGCTGGCCCGAAGGATTAGATTTATTTTACATGGCTAAGAACCAATTGGTTACCTAGCAACGGGACCTACAGCTTATTGTGGAATCCGAACCACATTATAATGAGAAATGAATTTCTATCACCAGAAATAAATTTCTCTAATTCTTCATTGGCCGGTCGGAGATTCGAACGCGGGCCCAGCAGAGTGCCAGCCGAGAACGATACCAACCCGTCCAATGAGGAACTATGGGGGAGGGAAGATGGAAGGGGAATGGAAGGGGGAGTAGGAGGGTGAGGGGGAAGGGGAAGGGATGGTGAGGGAAGAGTGAAGGGGGAGAGGAAGGGTGAATGGGGAGGGGAGGGGAATGGGGAGTAGGAGGGTGAGGGGGAAGGGGAAGGATGGTGAGGGAAGAGTGAAGGGGAGAGGAAGGGTGAATGGGGAGGAGGGAGAATGGGGAATGGGGGGAAGGGGATGGAAGAGTTAAGGGGAAGGAGGGATGGAACGGGGAAGGGGAGGAGAGGGGAAAGGGAGGGGAGCGAAGGGGGAAGGTGAGTGGGAAGGGAGGAGGAAGGGGTAGGAGAGGGGAAGGGGGAGTGAAGGGGAGGGGAGGGGGTGGAAGAGGGAAGGGGAGGGGAGGGGGGAGGAAAGGGAAGGGAAGGGGAGGCGAGGGGAAGTGGGAGGGGGATGGAAGAGCGAAAGGGAGGGAAGATGGAAGATGAGGGGGAGGGGTAGGAGGAAGAGCAGGAGAGGGGGAGTTTTAGTATAATATAGGTAGATAGGTAGACAGATAGATAGATAGATAACTAAGAGTAAGTCAGCCAGCTTCTCCTGACACCACTTGCTATCACATATTAAGAAAACGGCCTCTTCCAATGTTGTGAGCAGTCTGTACCTGAGCATCAAGAGATTTGAATTTTGGGGGCTGCCTTGGATGGCCCACTGTACCTTTAAATTTCACTATTTCAAAAAACAAACCCAGAAAGACACCCCTCCAAAATACGAGCTTTCAGAAAACTAAGTTTCACGGCTGTATCTTTTACAGGTATTGCTCCAAAGGTATGTTAGGACCGTCACCCACCCACCCACCCACCCACTACCACATCCCTTGAATGCCAAAAAATCGATATCTGGATTTCCGGAACGGTTTAAGGTTTTCGATGAAATTTGGCATGATTAGAGACCTTAGTGGGAAACCTCTAAAACCAGAGTTTCATCATGGTTGGTTGAATATTTCCAGATTATAGAGGGCAAAAGTTGGGGTTGTTGTATGCTCCGGGTTGCTGGGCTCTGCTAACCGCCAACTACTGTGGCAATTGATGTCCCTGTCAAATTCCGGTTATGTACTCAGAATTGATATCAACCCACCTTCACCATGATTGGTAAGCTTGTGCACTTCGCTAATTAATGAACTATAGCTACTGTTACACGCATGACTTCTTTATTCACAAATATCAAGCCGTTTACTATTTAATTCAATATACCTTGTTATAACCTTAATTCAAAGGGGATTATAATTCTGTACATAGAATCCATATGAACTCACCTCCACATTATAGTTCACTAGTAAGTTTGTAAAGCTTGGTTATTTAGGAATTTTGCTCACTTATACATGCATGATTTTGTTATTCTCAAATTTGAATCCACAAATATTGCTTAATATTGAATTTCTATGCCTAGGAGATAACTTACACTAAAGTGCATTTATAATTGAAAAGTGTTTATATCCAAATCAGGAATAAAACGTGGGCTTTTGCTTAGAAATAAGGATAGGCAGTCGATTTTAACCACTTGGCTATCAAGAAAGGTGTGAGTTCATGCTGATACTGCTGTTCATACTCTTATCAAATTAAGCTCTAGTCTTACAATTGATATGCACCCATTTCAACAATGAGAGCTTATTGTTAAGGCTGTAACACTTGGTGAATTGTAAATTTTTGTCTCATACAACTGTGACTTATTTTTTCAATTAAATTATGCCTCAAACATCGTTCAATATTCGGTTCACTCTACGTGAAAGGTAATTGGCTGGTTGGTAACACTAGGTTGATTATGAGTTGTTTTCACTTATAATCACGTGACATCTTTATTCACAAATATTATTCCAAAAGAAAGTAATTTAATATCGAATTCAGTATACCATGGAATAACGTACATCCAAATATAATTACATTTGATAAGTGATTCTGCCCGGGAAGGGATTAGAACCTGGCCCTGTAGTTTAGAAAGAATGATAAACGGTTGACATTGATCACTTAGCTATCAAGAGGGGTATAAGTTGATATCTACTCTGGTGTGCATTTCCCTGTCAAATTTAGGTTCTGTACATATATTTGATGTAAACTACTATCTATCTTGACAGATGATTAAATTCTGAATTATTTTCACTTATGCATGTCATTTTTATTCACAAGTGCAAAGCCATGAATTTCGCCTAATATCACATTACCTATACCCTCGGCTATATCTTACTCGAAGTGTCATTATAACTGATAACTGCTTCTACCCCAGCTTAGATTCGAACCTGGCCTTTGGTTTAGAAGCGATGATAAACAACTGACTTTGACCACTCAGCTATCAATTTAGTTATAAGTTGATATCGATTCTCCTACGCATAATCCGGTCAGATTCAGCTGAGTAGTAAGTTTGTAACAGTTGGCTACTCATGTAACTTATTAATTAAAAAAATTAACAAATGGTAAGCCACTGATATAATTTAATATCGAATTCACCACACCTTGGAATAACTTACACCTAAAGAGAATTATAATTGATGCTGCCAGGCCAAGGATTCAAACCCGGGCTCTTGTTTTAGATAGTGATAAACAGTGGACTTGACCACTCAGCTACCAAGAGAGATGTAAATTTATATCTACTCTGCTGTACACATCCCAGTTGAATCCAGGCTCTGTACTGAAAACTGATACCAACTAATCTCCATTGTGATAGCCTTTGTAGAACTTGTCTAATTCTGAATTTCCGCTACTCTTATACGCATGACTCTCTCATTCACAAATATTAAGCTACAGATATCGTTGAATATAGAATTCACTATAACTTGGGTGTATCTTACTTCGATCGGAAATTATAATTGATAGCTGCTTTTGCTCCCGGTCAGGATTCGAACTTGTGCCCTTGGCTTAGAAACAATAATAAATAATTGACTTTAACCACTTAGCTATGAAGAGAAATATATGTTGCTATTGGCTCAGATCTACGTATTCCCGTCGAATACATATTCTGTGCTTAGAACGGGTAATAGTCCATCATCATAATACCTCAGTGGAAAGTTTGTAACTTCTAATTATGAATTTTCGTCTCTTATGCACACGCCACTCTTTTATTCAGAACAAATAATCCACAAACATCGTTTAATGAATACCTTGTGAATTACTAACACCCAAATGACCTTATAATTAATAGGTTCTCTCTGCCAGGCTAGGATTTTAATGTGCCTTTGATTTAGTAACAACGATGAGTAGCTGACTTTCACCACTCGGCTGTCAAAAGAGATTCAAGTTGACATCTACTCTGCTGTTCATATTTCTCTCGAATTTAGATTTTGCTCTTGAAATTGATATCCTTCGATCTCTCCCAAGATAGCTTATTGGTATTTTTGTAACAATTTGGTAGTTGTGAATTAGTTCCACTAATTTATTCATTTCAGTGACAGTTATAACTAAATTTTGAAATTTGCTAATATTTAACGGCTCAGCTAACATATACAGTATTGAATGTTTTCAGATACAGTGACTTTCTGGTTTTATGAGTGCCGTGCTAAAGGGTAATTCACATTTCCACCTTGCCTAATCTTCCACCACATGTGGAAATATCCAAGTCTTTTTTTTTTTTTACAGATATTACAGTGAATTATTATAAAAAATGCACTCCTATGTTTTGAAAATAAACACAGACACATAGATGAATCAAAGTAAGTTCTTTTTATGTGGCTTGTGAAGAAAATTCTCTATTTCCCGGTATATAATATGTTAGGGTAAAACTAACTTGCTCAAATCTAATTACAGTATTTATTTTACCTCTTTGTCCCTTATGAACTTCCTCCTTTTGATCCTATCATACATATTTCTTGAATTTTTTTTTTCTTTTTCTTTGTCTTTTAGTTTCAGACAAAATGTATTTTACTTCATAAATCTAGAGTGATGTTTACCTCTTTACATAAAGTTCTTGATACAATGTTATTCCGGTTATTTGAGAAATATTAGATATTTAAATAAAGCATTTCATAGTAAAGAAAACGAAAATGAATTGTTTACAGTTGTTGGAAAATTAGATTTAGGAAATTTCAAAAATGAATTAAATATTCACTTCAGCATGCTTTTAAAATAAAATTTATAAATGTAAGAACAAATGGAATACATAGAATCAATAGGGCAGAAAGCATACAGATTTTCTTTCAATGCACAATTTTACAAGTTACAAAAGCTACAACGGTTTGTGCATCTACCATTTCGTTATTAAAAGTCATCTGATTAACTGTATTTCACAGCAGTATTAGATAAGATACTATTGACACTAATATTGTAACATCAAACCTTTTGTTCTTGTAATAGACTCTTGAAAATGACCTAGATTTAAAGATGATATATGCTTCCTCCCAGGTGTATGATCAATGTAGGAGACATTTTTTACTGTACAGATTTTAGCTATTGTCTCATCTCAGTTATAAGGATTCTAAATATCTAACTCCTAATATGCTGATTTGAATGAGCAAACTGAAGAACAACCGCTGACGGTCTAAAGAAATCATTAAGGAAAATTATGGAAATTATTATTTGTGTATTCTTGGACATGTTACATGAGTGAATAAGTAAAATACGGCTCAGTGCAAAGGATATCTACCTATTCTTCCTCTATAAACATCACTTAAAGGGAAAAAGTATATCATCCGTAAACCATGCAATTTGTTATGAACTACACCAGTTAGAATGTTATGCATTATAAGTGTTCGTTTGCTTGAGCGGACAGATAGTAGAATCAGTGCAAGAGTTTTGTTCGTGAAAGTGAACAAATAGCAGAAGAGCATTATTGGTTTAAACAAGGAGGGAAGAAGGGTAGGTTTTTATGAAATAATTTTAAAACGGAAAATGTGTAGGAGATCCAAAGATATTTATAAAAATTTATTAATGAGTCTCCAAGGAAGGCTCAGTAATCTTCAGCGAAACTTGCATTAGAACTCAGGAATCTCATGAGATATGCAATTGTTCACAGTGAGGATTAAAAGCATATTAAGTGAGTGAGAGGGAAATATTATGGATATTCAAGAGTAAGTGAGTTGATATGCTGCTAGTCATTTGCTGTTTTTTTATTATTATTGTTTTTTCGTCACATTCTTTCTATTTCTATTTCATCGAAGCACCCTTTGTATAATTTCTGATAATTTTCCTCGCCTTCTGGAAAAGACTTTAGTGATCTCAGGTCCGAAGAGATTTGGCCTCCCATTGTGATGCCACTTCAGTTAATAAGCTTAAGATTAAAGTTAAGGTGTGCTCGAACCAGGGCAGGCACAGGACATGTAGGTAACTGGTGACTTATTGATTGCATCTTACTTTTAGGGAAATGTCCCATCCTTATTTACTTTTATTCCACACACGTCTGGCAGATTGATGAACAGTGGAAGGTGCATGAGGGTTCCATCGGAGCCATGTAACATAATAACCGTTCTGTATCACAGTCCTAGCATACTTGATAAGACCTATGCTATGACACTACTCCATTGGGTATCACTTTTCAAGTGTTCAGGCCATTTTGCAATTGCGGTCAGACTGATTATTCATACATTTATAAAGAAATTATGTATTGCGCTATCTTTCATAAGTTGTTATTTTTAGGAACTTTCTCCAATCCGTTGGTGTTCGATTTTCACAGAACCGAACTGCCTGGATGGTTGATTTTGACTGATAAGCAACGAGTGCTTGCCTCCAAATCCACATGTTTGCTTTGAGAGTATGTTCCATTTAGTCACATACTACATGAGTTTTCCTACACCATACGTCCTATTGTGTATAATTTTTTCCATCGAGCTGATTATTATCAAATTTGTATCCTAATTGTATATTGTGTTTTTCACCAAATTCATATTCGAAATGTCACTATAATTTACGTTGTATTTAGTCACATCTGACAAATTTTTATTGTAAGAGTATGTTTAGCTTGTGTATTATGAAATAATTTATTCATACATAACTGGTTATGTCAAGTAAGTCAGTTCAGACACACAGTCCGAAGGATGCAGAGACAAAAGCCAGTTGATTTCCTCTTACACTTCATTTTGTGGCCTTATACACAAAAACATCGTTAGATAAATAGTTTTCATTTTGAAACGCCCAGTTTCTTCTTTTACCCCTTAAGATTCTTGTAGAAAATGTTTTCATTTCATATCCTTGGATTTCAAAAGAAACAGAAAGAAGTCAGTCCATTAAATTATTGGAAGTTTTTAGCCAGACACGAAACTCAGAATCACTTTTGATAATGCAAAATGCTACCAAATGCTGTAATTAGTTTATTGCAAGCATCAAGGAAAAAGGTGACTGTGCAACTTGTGAATGATAGAGTGACTGTTGTGTGTTCCCTTTCGAGGGAGGTAATTGGTGATTTTTTATGACAACTTAATTTTCAAGTCATTATATCATTCCTGCTTGCTTCCTAAGGTGACGAGCAAAGTAAGGCACATTGAGGGTTCCATTGTAGCCACATACCACATGGTTAGGCGAGTCGGTAGGGTTGTGGCCTTGCACTCGTTAGGCCCGAGTTCGATTCTATAGCCGGCTAATGAAGAGTTAGAGGAATTTATTTCTGGTGATAGAAATTCATTTCTCTCTATAATGTGGTTCGGAATCCACGATAAGCTGTAGGTCCCGTTGCTAAGTAACCAGTTGGTTCTTAGACATGTTAAATAAGTCTAATCCTTCTGGCCAGTCCTAGGAGAGCTGTTAATCAGCTCAGTGGTCTGGTAAAACTAAGATATACTTATTTCACATACCACATGAACCTTCTTATACCATAGGGCCTATTGCACTTAACTGGGCCGTTCTGGAAGATCTGTCAGTTTTATCTGGATTATATTTATATCAAACTTATGTGTTGCATTCTTCAATAAACTCACATTGACAGTTCTCCATAACCATTGTTGACACTACCCACATCGGCCAAACCATTATTAAGCATCTTTAGCTGGCTTACTAGGATATATTATTTTGAAACATCTGGATATATGAGAAAATTCAAATCAGATCTACAACTCCAGTCTTGAATAAGGAACACAGTAAAACACTCCATAACCTCAAGAATACGATAAGACACAAGTGCACTATACGACACTTGATTCAGTTATATTTCGCATGAGCTTCTAATGACTGCTCATCTTTGGTCACAATTCAGTTTAATAAAGTGAAATCTTAATACTTCACCTAAGCTGTTAAGAAGGAACAAGACTTTATTTGACGTTTGGTGCATTGTGATTTTTGGTTATTTTTTCTTCGACCTCTTACCAGTTAGGTTACTACTTTTGTCATATACCCACAGCAATTATACACACACACACACACACACACACACACATATATATATATATATATATATATATATATATATATATATATATATATATATATATATATATATATATATATATATATATATATATATATATATATATATATATATATATATATATATATATATATAGGATTAGCTATAGAACAGGTAGTCGACTATCTAATCCTGATCAGTGGAATGTGAGAAACCTTAGCAAGACTTGCAAATATAACATATAAACGCCAAGGACTTTAGTATTGTGGGAAGAACGCGAAGTATGGAGGAACTGACCACCCTTGAATCTATAATGATCAAATTGACTGTCCCTACCCTCAATCACCAATCAGCATCAACCCAACTGTTCATTGCATAGTTTGCTCTTGTTTTTAGCGTCTGTGTCTGTGCTCCCTCCCCTCCATCTCTCTCTCTCCCCTCCTGTTGTGCATTTCTTGTTATAATGGTTTACACTGCCATTGTGGGTAAGGTGTTTTGCGCTTCTTGCCTCTGCTTTTGGTTTTTCCCCTTGTTCTGTTTTTAACCGCTAATATGGTGTAAATAACTATGTAATGTGTATATATCTTATCTTTTATATGCAAATACTGTTTATTTCAATCGCTATTTCAACCTGGAAGATGTATCAAGCGATACGAAACGTCGGCGTTTTAATAAATGGATAGAAAACAGAATGCAAAATTTTCCATAGCTCCATTATGTATATATATATATATATATATATATATATATATATATATATATATATATATATATATATATATATATATATATATATATATATATATATATATATATATATATATATATATGTGTATATATATGAATATATATAACTGAATCACGAAAATATGGAACGTGATGAATATATAAATAAAGATAAAATCCACGAAGGAAACGGAAACACTGGAGTGCTGCGAGGCCTTTCGACGCTATTCCTTTACTTAGCAGTCTGCTAAGTAAAGGACTAGCGTCGAAAGGCCTCGCAGCACTCCAGTGTTTCCACTCTGCTAAGTAAAGGACTAGCGTCGAAAGGCCTCGCAGCACTCCAGTGTTTCCGTTTCCTTCGTGGATTTTATCTTTATTTATTATATATATATATATATATATATATATATATATATATATATATATATATATATATATATATATATATATATATATATATATATATATATATATATATATATATATATATATATATATATATATATATATATATATATATATATATATATATATATATATATATATATATATATATATGTCTAACATATACGTAAATGGCCGTGTGGTTTAATGCATGTCACTGTATTATTAAGTTTTTGTCTTCCATGGTTCGAGCCCACGAGACGACGAACTTATTATCAACAAAAAAATTCCCCTTTGGGTAACATATATGAACATATATTATTTCTGAAGCAGAGCAATTAGATATTTAAGTGCATTTGTAGCTCAATGCTTGTATATGAATCACGGTGATGTGATAAATTTCATTCATAATATGGCTGTGTGCAACAAACGCACTGCATGGTTAACATGGTAGTTGATGTCAATTCTAATTATAAATACCTGAGTTCGACAGTGATTTGCAGGTGGGAGTTGCTATCATCTTATACCTCCCTTGATGGCCGTGTGGTTTAATGCACATCACTGTAGTCCTTGAGTTCTTGTCTTCCGTGGTTCGAGCCCACGAGATGACGAACTTATTATCAACTAAGAAATTCCTCTTTGGGTAGCATATATGAAAATATATTATTTCCGAGGTAGAGTGAATTAGATATTAAAAATCTCTTGACAAAAGTATACTGGTCCGAGTCTCGGGAACAAACAGGTGGAGGGTACAAGGGACAGACAAAGGTAAGGACAACTGTCCTTGGTGGAGTTCTGAGCACTTCTCTCTCTCTCTCTCTCTGACTGCTGATGCATGGTCTGTTTATAACCTTGGGAATTACTCCTTGGCATCCAGGTAGGTGGTACAAAAGTCGATCTCTGCCTCGTTTTCTATAGTGAACACGTGGGCATTCAGCCAGGCCTTGTGGAGAGGTCATCATTCTCGAGTGGTGTGGTGCCAACTTTCTTTTTTCTGGCTTCTCCCTTGCCTGTTGTCTGGTGCTGGCAAGGAAGGTATCCTAGAAGGATACACCTAGAATTAAGGCCCTCAGGCAGTCATTTTGAAGAGAGAGAGAAGGATTAGGCTTACCCATCGGGAAAATGGAGGAGAGAATTGATCAAGGGGCGAGTGAATAAAACTCACAGTTCTTTCTATTTAAGAAATAATTAAAATTAATTTTACTCTCTATCGGTTACATTACTATGGTAAAATGGATGAGGTTGCTTGGAAAGAAGTTTCCTTCATTGCCCCTCCCCAAACCAAGTTAGCATTCACACCCTAGATCGGGTGAGAATGATTACCTGCAAACAAATGCACTAAAAAGACTTTACGTTATTTCTCTCCCACTTCCCCTCTGGTGTCCCATAATTTAACTTTAATTTCTGCGTAGTTATTACATTCAAGAGGCAAAACACAACTGTGACATTTGCGTTTAACTCAGAATAAATACTTGCTGCTAGAAATGACATATTCTATCATTAAATTACGTTAAGGCGGCGTATGTGAATTTCAGTCAAAGTATATTCACAATGTAACAGTATAGGTAAAATAATGAATTAATACTAGGTTAGTTCTAGAGATACATCATGGCCTCTTAATAACTCGAGTACAAGTTTTGCATACATGCAGTTAGTCTCCCTTGAAACGGCATTACAGTAAAGTAAATGTGGACTTGGTTAGGTGTTGCCGGGATACTTGACAGTGACAGTTCAGTGCCATTTGGGTTGTGAGTCTAAGACTCGAGATTATTACAGAAATAAACAAAGAGATTAGATGACGGATTCACAGTAATCAATGATGAATATAAAAGATGATGATTAAATATGCCAAAATTATTTTCCTGTAGTCTATGGAAAATGGCTAGGGTCATTCTTTAGTCCAAGAAGGCTGCAAGGCAGCCAGAGGGCACGACTCCTCTTGACAGGATCACTTGCCAACATCTACAATAATGGCACTGTGCCAAGTTGGCACTCATATGGGTAGTACCTAATGGCTATGGGATATTTTATTTTTAAATGTGTCATGCCGTGATAGGCATGAAAGGGAAGTCTTAGGACTTATAAAATTGGAATCTATGTCAATGGCACTTTCCATTGGCAGAGGAAATTAAGGTAAAATGTGGGGCTTGGTAAGGCGTAAAATAATTGTGAGTAATAATAAAAAATAAGGAAAGAGAAATGTTAAAGGAAAAGAATAAATTACAGAGTTATAAGGAAAATAAATAGGTGAAGAACCCTGACATCCTCTTCTGGATAGAGGGGCCAAAGTCTTTGTAGGATAGAGGGATGGCGCTGTGCCAGTTTGGCACGGGTGCCAGGAGAACTCAGTGGCTCTCTTTAAGCTACCTGGAATTATCCACACCTGTGGTATTTCTTCAATGGACCTCCTGTAGGTGAACAGTTTGTCTTGGCCGGGGATTCTGTGGAACCGAGACCAAGGAGGGTATTTGAGTGCTACCTGTGACGGCTTCTTTGACAGCCGACGCAGGGGCCTTCTTTACCAGCTCTACCACGATCTGTTGCAGTTCCTTAAGTTCATCGGCCATGTGAGGCACGGCAGAATCCTTACTCATGGGTGTGTCTGTGGCAGACTGGGACAGAGAGGAAGAGGACGGTGTGGGCGTGAGAGGCTGGCAATTTACACTGACCAGCTCAGGCATGGGTTGCGAGGCCGCACCTTTGGGTAAGCTTCCGCTGTGGTCGGAAGTATCCATCTTTCTTACCACTGGTAGCAGAACGAAGCCAGGAGAAGAGAGGGGACCCGGACTGGAATCTCTGTAAAGGAGATCGGGGAACTGCTCTGGCACTGGCACTGGCACTAAGGCAGACTGAGGCACTGGTATTGTATTGGAAATTTGTTTGCCATTCGGGACGGGTGGAGCTTGGCACTGCTAAGTGCACCCAAGTGGCACTGGCTGGGATTGCGTCTCAAGTTTGGGATCTCTTGGAGGGAGATCTATTTGGTGCCTTGGCACCGGCACTGGTGCAGGGCCTGGCACAGACTGGGCTTTAAAATTTGCTCAGATGGAGGTGGCCGCGGCACAGTTTACTCAGGTGGCACTGGCAGTGGGATGAATGTGGGTGGTTGAGGCTTACCCATGCCTAATGAATGGGTTAAGGGGTCTGGGCTCCCAGATTGCTGTATATTAAACAAGGACTGGAAATCTTGTCCCAGGAGGAGGTCATAACCTCCAGGAATGTATCTAGCTACTGTGAGGTCACCGATTTCCTACCTATGACAGTAGGGAGTATCATCTTAGAGTGATTGATACTTTCAATCATGACAAGTTTGCGTCTGTTAATGGTAGCTCCACGGGAACTGTGCCTTCCCTTATGAGGGACATTTGTGGCCAGAGTCATCAAATGCCTTGACCCAGCTAGCAGGGCATCTACCTCTGGGAGGTGCCTCATATATGGGACCATGGGCCCTTTACAGCCTCAGAAGTACGTCTTTCTCTTCCTAGATGGCGTTGTGATCACTCTGCCCGCCTGGAAATGCAGGCAGCATGGCTCCGACTTCAAGATGGCGGAACACGTGTTCAGTCTGCCAGCACTTTGGACAAGAACGAGATTAAGGTTGTTTTCTCCCCAAAGGCAGTGGTGAGAGAGGTTTGAGAGGCGAATTTGCCTACAGTGAATCATACTAAATTGAATTTATTAAATTACTTAGTCCTTTTTCCTCTGAGTTATTGCGTGAAAGATGGCATAGGAGGGGAATACTCTTAATACCTCCCCCATCTTGATGGCATTTACACCCTTAGTCGGGTTGAAGTGGCTAAAGTTATGTCATTGCAACAAGCAATAATTTCTTTCTTTACAACCTTTGGGGTACATTAGTTTAAATTATTATATTTCTGCTAAATATCAGAGTCAGTTAGAAACAAAAGAAATCACTGATGACTTTTACTCTACTTTGTTGAATTAATTACGCTGCTGGCAACAGTAATAATTTTACTTTCTAAGAATGATAATAAGCAGCATTTAATGAATACAAAATAGCTAGACTATTACTTTATTGTAAATAAAATTGAACTTACTATTGTGAGGTTAATATGGTTATGGTCAGAATACTCCATGCACTTATTAGTACAACTTTTAGTCACGTAAATGCGGTTAATATACCTTGAGGAGGCAATACAATGAAAGTATTTGTGGGCTTTTTTAGGTGTTGCCACAATACCTGAGAGGGATGGCTCGGTGCCTTTCAGGGCACAAATTATAAGTACATGTAATGTATCAGTACGCAGTAGTGCCTATGGAAAACCAAAGGTTATGAATCACTAGGAAAAGAACAACAATAAAAGGGAGTATCTCGCTCTGGGAGTCACTGATAAGGCATACCAACAACACGGCACTCATCTATATATGTGTGGTATAACATTGTGTGTAATTTACACAGTTTGCGAGTCTGGGACTCGAGATTCATCACAAAAGAATAACAAAAGAATAAATTACAGATACAAAGTAATTAATAATTTTTGTAGACAGATGATGATGAAATATGCCGAAATTATATTCCTTAGCCTATGGAAATGGCTAGGCTCATTCTTTAGCCCAAAAGGCCTCAGAGGGAAGTCATAGCACTTATAAAATTGGGATATCTGTCAACTGCACTCTGCATCGGCAGAGTGGGATCAAGGTAAACTATAAGCCTTTGTGAGGTGTAAAATAATATGATTAATTGAACAAAATAATGAAAGAAAAAAATGGTAAAGGAAACGAATGAACTAGAGAGTTACAAAGAAACTAAATGGGTGAGAAAACCTGACACCCTCTTCTGGATAGAGGTGCCAAGGTCCTCGTATGATAGAGGGGTTGCACTATGCCAGGTTGGCACTATTGCCAAAGGAGCTCAGCAGTTCTCTTTTGTCGATCTGGAGCCATCTACGCCTATGATTTTCTTCTGTGGACCTCTTTTAGGTTGACGGTTCTCCTTGGTAGGGGAACCGGTTGAACCAAGTCTGAGGAGGACAACTTAGTGCCGCCCAGGCCGGTTTCTTTGGTGGCCGGAGCAGGGGCATTCTTTACAGGCTCTGCCCCAAGTCATTGCAGTTGAGTTCATCGGCCAGTTGAGGTGTGGCAGAATCCTTACTCACACTCGTGTCTGCGGAGGACTGGGAATGGGAGGAAGATGTTCTGGAGGGCGTGGGAGGTTCGCAGGTTACAATGACCAGCTCAGGTGCGAGTTGCGAGGCCACACCTTTGAGTGAGCTTCTTCTGTGGTCAGAAGAATCCATCTCTTTCGCTGGCACTGGTAGCGGGGCCAAGACGGGAAAAGAGAGGGTATCCGAACTGGGATCTCTCAAATGAAGATCTGGGGCATGCTCTGGCACTGGCACTGGCACTAAGGCAGGGTCAGACACTGGTATAGGATTTGGAGAGTGCTCACTGTTCGGGACGGATGGAGCTTGGCACTGCTTAATGCACTCAAGTGGCACTGGCAGAGATTGAGAGTCAATTTTGGGATCTCCAGGAAGGAGATCGATTGGGTGCCTTGGCACTGGCACTGGGGTCGGGCCTTGCACAGGACTGGGCTTTGAAATCTGCTTGGGAGGAGGTGGCCACTGCACAGATTACTCAGGTGGCACTGGCAGGGGAGCAAATGGAGGCTTTTGAGAATTACTCATGCCTAATGAATAACATGGGGGCTTGGAAACCCAGATTGTCGTATTTTTGATGGAGACTGGAAGTGTTGTCCCAGGAGGAGGTCACAACCTCCAGGAATGTAGCTTGCTACAGCAAGGTTGCAGATTTTGGATTTATGAGGTCTTGTGACTCTCAACTGAACAGTAGGAAGTATCATTTTAAATTGATTGATACCCTCAATTGTGATGAGTTTACATCTGTTAATGTTAGCTCTGTAGGGACCATTGTCTTTCCTTATGAGGGAAATTTGTGCACCAGAGTCATCAAATGCCTTGACCTGGCATGTGGGGTAGCTACCTCAAGGAGGTGCCACAGTTATGGGACCTTCAGCTGGAGGGCCCAAAGATTTAGAATTTGTAATTGCCAAAGCAATGGCATGCGTATATGATATAACAGGGCATTTTGACCATTAGGCAGAGTGCCCATAAACTTTGCAAGCGGGGCAATAACTCCTGCTGTAATCTTTGCTTGCCACTGCCCCATTGGGGGGAGCAGGCCCTTTACTTTTCGTCCAAGAACCAGATGGGGCTCACTGGGGCATTGCCCCGTTTGAGGGCTTAGAAGGATTTTCCAGCTGAGCTTCAGCCTTGAAACAGCAATATCCACACACTGGTTTCTTTGGGGCTTGCCCATGATTGAGAGGGTGCTGAGAGTTGGATGAAGCAGGTGAGGAGGGATATAATTTTCTTCCATGGGAATTAAGATGAGGATGATTGGTGTCCCAAGTGTCAACCCAGCGACAGCACTTGACCACTGTCTGGGGTGCCTTATCGCATAGAAAAGTGGCGAGAGCTGGCGAGGCATAAAATAAGGAGTCCTTGAGCTGGAAGAGTTCGAGGATGTCCTCCACATTAGTGGCTTTGAGAGATTCTAGCCATCGTTTTAAGGCCTGGGTGTTTTTGGAGATCCACTCAGACCAGGTTTGGCCTGATTCTTTGGGCATATTTCTCTACCTTTTCCTCCAACGGTCGGGAGTTATTTCAAAAGCTTTTATAATGGCTTGGCGGACAAGGGCAAGATTTCCTTGATCCTCAGGAGGGAGAGCATTGAAGGCAATGGCACCTTTCCTGTCAAGATGCCATCCCAGGATCAGGCATTTCTTCAGTAGAGGGCTGATAGGTCGCCAGGACCTTTTCAATATGGTCGAGCCAGGCTTCAGGCTCGACTTCGTCCCATTTTCTTATGAGGGAGCCTACACTGCTGAGGGTTGAATGTGGAGAGGTGTTGGGTGTGTTGGGCACGCTTTGAGCCGCCATTTCTAGCTGATGGGCTCTTTCCTTCTCCATCTTCTGCTGTTCTTGCTCTTTCTCCTGTCATTCTGCCTCTTCTCGTTTCTCCCAGGCTATTCTTTCTTTCTCCTTCTTCTGCTGCTCTGCCTCTCTTTCTGCCTTGGCATCGTCTAATCTCTCTTGGACCCAATCCCTCAGGGCTTGTCCTGACAGTCCCATGTCCTTTCCAGCAGACATGTAGAACTTGAAGTCCTCATTTTGCTGGGCTCTGGATGTCGTAGAATTCTTGAGATAATTCTTATATGGGCGTGAGCATTTAGATAATCAATATATCTGAAAAGACTAAAATTTCAGCGTGTATGAAAAGTTTGTTCGTGATGAACTAGTTTCAGTATGTCTCAAATACTTAGTTGGTTTGTGATGAACGAATTCTAATGTCTGGATAAGACTTAGTTTGTTCGTGATGAACAAATTTTTAATATATCTGAATAAGACTTAGTTTGTTCGTGATGAATGAATTTTAATATGTCTGCATAAGACTTAGTTTGTTTGTGATGGACGAATTTTAATATGGCTGGATAAAACTTAGTATGTTCGTGATGAACGAATTTTTAATATGCCTGAATAAGACTTAGTTTGTTAGTGATGAACGAATTTTAATGTCTGCATAAGACTTAGTTTGTTCGTGATGAACAAATTTTAATGTCTCAAAAGACGTAACCTGGATTTCATGTCACTCACGGACCTGGCCGGCAATAGAGTGAAATTAAGGTGTTCCGGGGAACGAGGGCTTGTGCGTGTTGAACGCATATAATTGGGTTCCTGAGAACTTATGGTTTGTGCTAAATGAGCGATTTGGGGTCTCGTAAGTCCCAAGGTTGTTCTAATGAACTAGATTTGTGTCTGTGAAATACACGAATATAAAGTCTCGAAATGGACAAGGTTTAACACAAGCCTTAAATGATTTACAGAGAATTGTCAGAGCTGGCAGAATTAAAATAACAGACTTACGTGGAATTGGATACCGCTTAATATGCTTTTGAATTTTCAATTGCTCTCATAAATAGTTACAGTACTTAAATGAGTGATTATGCCGGCGGTGGCAGTAAATATGAAGTTACTCTGGGCAAATGGGAAGTGTAGCTTTGAAAGTTTTGCAGTTAAATGTGCGAATGAATGATTATGCCAGCGGTGGCAGTGAATATTATAAGGTTGCTCTGGGCAAATGGTATGCGGTAGCTTCGAAAAATTCGCAATTAAGTGCGTGAATGAATGGTTATGCTGGCAGTGGCAGCAAATATTATAGAATTATATTGCTCTAGGCAAATAAGAACAGTTACTTCTAAATATAAGCAATTAAATGGGAGAGGAACAATGTAGCGGGCTTCTCAGCTAAGAGAGAAAAATATATGCATAAAATGCAATGAGAAAAGAATGTGCTTACTTCAAAAGCGCGATATTAAAACTCTGTAGAATATGATGAGTACACAAAACAAAAGTCTTAGTTTACCATGTGCAGGCAAATTTTCTGCCAATGATACCTCGTGCTTAAGGGAAACAAAAAAGAAATATTTACATTATTCTAGAGACCTTATTTTGTTTACTTCAGCGATCCCATGGGACAGGGGACAGTTCAGCACGTGCGCGTAAAAAGAAACAACCAACAAATGCAGCAAACAAATACAACACAGTCTCTGCTTAGCTAACACCTGGCCGAGCGAAGCTTTGCGCAAATTTTAATGAGACAACCGATAAATTTTGGAAGATTTTCCTCTCTTCTGGGGGAATGAATGAATGGATGTTTCATATTTTCTTATGGTTTGTTTACTGGAAAAACTGAATGGAATTGAATTTACCATGTGAGTTTCTTTTATAGAAGGAATTTAAACAAATGCGAGTACTAATCACGATTTTCGGCTCGCATGGTCTGAACAATTTTTTACGGATTTATGAGATGTATTCAATAAGAAAGAATAATATCTTTGCCTAGCAAATTCTTAACCTCTATGAGAGAGAGAGAGAGAGAGAGAGAGAGAGAGAGAGAGAGAGAGAGAGAGAGAGAGAGAGAGAGAGAGAGAGTATAAATATCCTATCTCCAGCGATGCGAAAATTGCTGGACTGGGTCAGCCCATGTAGCTGTAATGTGTGCCTAGCTAGTGTTTTGGTAATTTCAAATTGTCCTTATCACGTGGACGAAGGAATGAGGGCACTATTCCTTTTATTAACTCTTCACTGGGTGTCTCGCTCCCTACCTTCCAAGTTTTAAAACATGCAGCTAACATGCGATAGCACAAAAATCTTGTGTAAAGGTTAATAACTCTCTCTTCTTTATAACTGGGATGCATGCATGTGTTCTAAAAATTCCTAACCCTATTTCAGCCGTGATTTTGTTCATACCTAACAAAAATAAACATAATAACATGATACTTACTGTGGAAATGGATCACTTGTGCACTTATAGGGGAATTTATGCCAAATAAGAAGGTTTGTTTCTTGTCTCACATTCAGCTCTTAGCGAGGCTATTTACCTGATAATTGCACGTTGCCAAAAGGAGTAAGGACTCAATCCGTGATGATTCAGATTGCGAAATCTCGGGCAATTTTGTCACCAGTGTTGTAATTTTAAAGCTGGGGTCTTGCTAAATAAATGGGGTATACTAGAGTGATATGCAACTTACCTTAATTACCACAAGAATCTAGATTCAGGCCTTGAAGACAGCTAAAATTACAAACAACAAATTATAGCTGAAGGCCTACTTCAAGAGGGGAGTGATTAGATAAACTCTGGGGTTTAACTTAATTCATTATATTTACAAAAGAAACACATCAGAAGAATGGAAGCATAATTCGGAGGTAATGAGGCGAGAACAAATGACCGGGAATTTTCTGGAGGAAATACAATTGGGTTGCCCACTCCAAAAGGCATTGATAACGAAGTAGTGACCGCTAAGCACACGAGATGATACGCAGATCCACAGCTGAATACTCATAATCTCCAATCGAAACCCTTGTGGTTACTCAACCAAAATAGCACTGTAATGAAGGAATCGAGGAATTGCATAGAAGATGCCCAGACTGAACTCGATTCCAGTGACTCAAACATCATATGTTTACGTTACACTTCTTGTAAATGCTTTGCAAATTTAACAGCACAAAATATAAAGCAATATTGGTCTCACTGTAAGTATATTGCACTATGAAAAGAAAGGAACTTAGTTGGAGGAGAATAGGGAATGTGGCTGACATAAAACCTTAAATCCTGGTAGGTTACATTTCTTTAGGAGCTGAAGTTCTCATCTTATGAGGGCCAGCGAGAGGTGGGGGGCCAAGTAAATTAATCCACAACAAAGTTGCTTTTGGGTACTGCCAGCCACATGTCGAAAATAGGCAGTTTAATGGAGCAAGGGACGGAGCTCTGCTCTCTGTGGCCGCCACTGTACAATTCTGAGGGAGAGCTTCTGTCTCTAAGGCCCTTTGTAGCATCAGAAGCATATCTTTCTCTTCCTAGATGGCATTGTGATCACTCTGCCCGCATGGAAATGCAGGCAACATGGCTCCGACTTCAAGATGGCAGAGAGCACGTGTTCAGCCCGCCAGCTAACCTGCCTCGGGCAACGATTAGCTCTGGTCTGGTCTGCACCTGGAATTAAGGGATTTCCAACAGCACTTTGGACAATAAAGAGATTAAGGTTGTTATCCCCCAAGGCAGTGGTGAGAGAGGTTTTAGAGTCGAATTTGCCTACAGTGAATCATACTAAATTGAATTTATTGAATTATTTAGTCCTTTTTCCTTTTAGTTATTGCATGAAAGATGGCGTAGGAGAGAATACTCTTAAAAATATGTATACAGAAAGATAGAGTGAGAGACTTTGATGGTTAATTTTTACTAGATACATATGCAGTAGTCATAACCACAATTCCCTCCTAACATCTTGAATTCTTCACACATTTAGATACTCATTTTTAGCATTATGGTTATTACAGTCAAATACGTATCTGGTAAAAAGTGACTAGTAGATATTCTCTCTCTCTCTCTCTCTCTCTCTCTCTCTCTCTCTCTCTCTCTCTCTCTCTCTCTCTATATATATATATATATATATATATATATATATATATATATATATATATATATATATATATATATATATATATATATATATATATATATATATATATATATATATATATATATATATATATATATATATATATATATATATATATATATATATATATATATATATATATATATATATATATATATATATATATATATATATATATATATATATATATATATATATATATATATATATATATATATGTGTGTATACAGTATGTATATATATATATATATATATATATATATATATATATATATATATATATATATATATATATATATATATATATATATATATATATATATATATATATATATATATATATATATATATATATATTTTTATATATATATATATGTGTATACAGTATATATATATATATATATATATATATATATATATATATATATATATATATATATATATATATATATATATATATATATATATATGAAATTTTTATCACACCGTGATTTATATACAATCATGAAGCTACAAATGTCGTTTAATATCAAATTCACGCTACCTCGAGTATCTCCGATGGAGAATTATCACCGAAGGGGAATTTATATAAGTGATAAATGAACAGGTACCACTGGGACGCGAACCCTTGACATGGACCCATTCAACGACTCCAGTGGACGTTACCACCGCGCCATCAAGAGATGGCGCGGTGGTAACGTCCACTGGAGTCGTTGAATGGGTCCATGTCAAGGGTTCGCGTCCCAGTGGTACCTGTTCATTTATCACTTATATAAATTCCTTTCGGTGATAATTCTCCATCGGAGATACTCTCGAGGTAGCGTGAATTTGATATTAAACGACATTTGTAGTAGCTTCATGATTATATATATATATATATATATATATATATATATATATATATATATATATATATATATATATATATATATATATATATATATATATATATATATATATAGCCTAAAAGACAACTACACTGTTGAGGATGGGTCTATTCCAGCTCCAATGGAATAGACAAACATATTCAAAAAGTGTGAATAATTCGAGAAGAAATCATTGTGGTTATTGAAATCATATGCCTATCTCGTAAAAGTCACCCGTTGACCCTTTATATGCATTTCAAGCAAAACGCAATTAAAAAAAAAAAACTATTACTGACTTGGCTACGATGGTGAGGATGGGTCTATTCAAGCTTTAATAATTGTATTTGATTTCGACAGGTATAAGTACAAGTGGCAATAGACTTATCCTTCTCTTGGTCAGGTCAGTAATGCGACCTCGTTTTGTTACTCCAGTTGCTGGTTCGAATCCTGCTGTGGACGTCGGAATTCCAGCATTTCAGCCATTTGGATTTTAGGCTTTGTAGTGACAAGCGTATTCGAAAAAGTGTGAAGAATTCTAGGACTCTAAAGGGCACTGTGGGTATTGCAGTTACAAACTGTACATATCAGGTAAGAAGTGAACAGTACATTACACGCACACAAACACACACACACACACACACACATATACAGTATATATATATATATATATATATATATATATATATATATATATATATATATATATATATATATATATATATATATATAATGTGTGTGTATATGTATATGTATGTGTGTATATACATACACACACACATATATATATACATATACATAAAGACAAAATCCACGAAGGAAAGAGAAACAATGGGGTGCTGCAATCTCTTTCGACTTACAGTCCTTTACTTAGCAGACTGAAGAAATATATAAATATGTTTACCAAGAAAAGTTATATAAATTTAATGACAGATGGGGATTACAAAGGGAAAAATATGTACCTGGAATCCAACACAATTGAAGAATTAGCAGACCTACCAAAACAGGGATAATATTGAAGAGATTTTACAATGGATTAGGCTCAGCGGCTCAGAAGCAGGGACAGGTAAATTAAAAGATTATACAAGGAAGGTGACTAACCAACAAAAAATGTTATAAAAGTACAACTCAATAATTCTCATTTTGGTATAACGTCTAAGAAAGGGAGGCAATTGCCTTTTTCTGATTCTAAAGTAAACTTAATGGATGGTACCTGGTTATTCAAATTTAGAGAGTAAATCATTCACACGAATACCAGAACAAAACAGCTAAAATATCATCAACATATCTATACCACTTTAAAGGAGTATAAATGATATTAGGTTAATATTGTTTTTCAAAGAACTCCATATACAAGTTTGAGAGGAGTGAGGATAAAGGGTTGCCCATTGCCATACCAAATATTTGTTGGTAAAATTCACCATTGAATATAAACTTACAATCACTAATGAGTGAAATAATATGACTTACATGTAGAGGTAATTCATGGTGGATTAGTTCATTACTTAGATACTCTAAAATATACTATATATGAACTTTAGTAAAAAGAGAACAAACATCAAAACTAATGGATCTATCAGTCGAGCAAAATGCGATTTTGTTTAATTTATCAACTAAATCTAGAGAATTTTTTATATATCATTGCTAAAATCTTTTAGTGTCAACCTTGTTTTTTCGTATAATAACGCACTAAAGGGAATGCTAACAAAAATAGCACCATAAGTATTCTGTCAAAACTAGGCAAACATCCAATGCTATATTTATTCATTTAAGTGAAAACTCTCATAGGATGAACTGGACTCAAAGTTCTGTGATTGCCAGATCAAAAGATTTCTCTTCACAAAATCTTTTAGAATCTGCTGTTATACAGCTTACTTCCAGTTATAATTTTAATCTTAGCCCTGGCATGTATTATTTGGACCCATGTAAAAGTAAAATGATCAAGTATGACCTGAAAGATAAAATCACTGACTTAATTAAAAATTAGTTACCTGATATATATTTTCTATGTATTCATATGTTTAATATATATATAATTTTTTTTGTAAAAAATGTTCACCTTCTGCTAACTAAAGGACTATAAGTCAAAAGGTCTTGTAGCACGCCATTGTTTCTCTTTCCTTCATGGATTTTGTCTTTATTTATATATTCATTACTTCCCATATTTTGTGATTCAGTGATACACACACACATACACGCACACACACACACACACATGTATATATATATATATATATATATATATATATATATATATATATATATATATATATATATATATATATATATATATATATATATATATATATATATATATATATATATATATATATATATATATATGTAGAACCTACTGGTCACTTTCACCAGACACATATGTAACTCTAATAGCCACAATGCCCTCTTAACTTCTCGAATTCTTCGCTCTTCTTTAGATATGCTTGTAACTACGAAGCCGAAAATATCCAGACGGAAGAAATTGAATAGCCTGTGAATAGCGTTCGATTCTCGCGACCGCTATTCACAGGCTCTTCAATTTCTTCCGTCTGGATATTTTCGGCTTCGTAGTTACAAGCATATCCAAAAAAGAGCGAAGAATTCGAGAAGTTAAGAGGGCATTGTGGCTATTAGAATTACACACACACACACACACACACACACACACACATATATATATATATATATATATATATATATATATATATATATATATATATATATATATATATATATATATATATATATATATATATATATATGTAGAATCTACTGGTCACTTTTACAAGATACATATGTAATTCTAATAGATTCTACATATGTATATATATATATATATATATATATATATATATATATATATATATATATATATATATATATATATATATATATATATATATATATATATATATATATATATATATAGAATCTACTGGTTACTTTTACCAGACACATAATTATAATAATTCTAATAGCCACAATGCCCTCTTAACTCTCGAATTCTTCGCGCTTTTTTGGATATGCTTGTAACTACGAAGCCGTGACATCCAAAGACAAGAAATTGAAGAGACTTGTGATTTGCCGGTCAGGGAGACATAATTATGTAACCTTAACCACAATGCCCTCACGTTAACTCCGACCTGGCTTTTTTGGAATGCTTGTAACTAAAAGTCTGTTACATCCAAAGACAAGAAATTGAAGAGACTTAGATTTGCCGGTCGCGGGGAGACGAACCCGGGTCACCTATAACCATATATATATAGGTCACGTTGCCGACCTATATATATATATATAAATATCTGTTACCTGTCGGGCATTGTATATATATATAATATATATATATATATATATATATATATATATATATATATATATATATATATATATATATATATATATATATATATATATATATATATATATATATATATATATATATATATATATATATATATATATATATATATATATATATATATATATGTATGTATATGCTAAGAAAATCATGGGAGTTGCATGTGATATTTTAAAATGAAAACCTCAGAAAATAAAATTCAGTAGATCTGTACCAATCGCTTTCATGAGACTGTTTATACCCGCATCGCAGGGCACAAATGATACTTAGTTTGGAAGAATGGTACAAGACAAAGAAGAAGAACAAAGCACCAGATTGTCGACTGGTAATAAAGAAAGAATCATCCGGGATAATCTGAGATAATCTGGTCACAAACTATGAAAAGTGTAACAATATAATATTCCAAACGTTTATAAACCTGAATTTTAATCTCGTCGTCTATAATTATCAACATTTTTAATTATAAAAGCATCACGCTTAAACAGGCCAAGACTTAAGTTTAAAACATCAACATTTTTAATTATAAAATCATCACGCTTAAACAGGCCAAGACTTAAGTTTAAAACACCGTTGGTATTTGATTTTATAAAACAAAATTCAGTAACCTTCCCATTAATCGAATCTTTGCATGGAATTATGGACTTTGCTTCACTCTATTTAATGGGATGATTTGAATTTCTCATGTAGCACTCGATATCTGGCCAGTACTCACAGAATATTAATGCTGTTTTATTCGTTGTTCATGTTATTTTTTCAGTTTGTCTTTAGTATGTTGATCATGGTTTTTGCAGGGAATTTCGTATATGTAGCCAGAAACAGCACGAGGAGAATTTTTTACTACCATACCCATAACATTAAAATTACTGAAAATAACATTTAGTTGAAATGCTTCAGTAGTTTCTGGCTACATATACGAAGTTCTCTGCAAAAACTGTGATCAAAATGTAACAGACAAACTGGAAAATCACTTGAACAACGAATCAAACAGTAACATTCTGTGAGTACTGGCCAGATACTAAATACATTATTTGTATACATTTAGATTCAAATGATCCTACTAACTGGGGAGCAGTAAAGTCCATAGTTACGTTCAGTGAGTCAGTTAAAAGGAATGTCACAGAATCTTAAATTATACAATCAAACACCATTAGTTTTTTTAAACTTAAGTCTTTGTCTGTTCAAGTTTGGTACTTTTATTATGAAAAAGGGCATTGATAAATATAGGCGACGAGATTAAAATTCAGGTTTATACACGTTTGGACAATTGTATAGCACCCTTTCCATAGCTCTTAACATCAAATATGTTGATTCTATTTGTGACCAGATCATCTCAGATTACCCCGGATGATCTATTTTTTATTACCCTTTGACAATTAACCATCTGGTGTTTTGTTCGTTTTCTTGTTTACCTTTTACCATTGTTCCAAACTGAGTTTCATTTGTGCCCGGCGATGCGTGAATAAACACCTCGCGGAAGTGCTAGATGCGGATCTTCTGACTTTTATTTTCTTATTGTTTTTTGCTCACACACACACACACACACAGACATATAAATATAAGCATTAAGCTACAAAAATCCTTTATTATCCAATTCGCTCTACCTCGGAAATAATATATTTTCATATATGTTACCGAAGGGGAATTTTTTAGTTGATAATAAGTTCATCGTCCCGTGGGCTCGAACCAGCAAAGGACAAGAACTCAGGACTACAGTGACACCTTAGCCCACGAAGCCAACAAGTGAGGTATGAGTTATTACTGACCTTCACCTACAAATCACCGTCGAACTCGGGTATTTGTATTTAGAATCAGTATCAACCCACCTCTGCCATGCTAACCTTGTAGTGCGTTTGTCGCACGTAGCCATATTATGAATGAAATTTTATCACATCACCGTGATTCATATACAAGCATTAAGCTACAAACGTCCTTTAATATCCAATTCGCTTACTCGAAATAATATATTTTCATATATGTTACCGAAGAGGAACTTATTATCAACTAAAAAATTCCCCTTCGGTAACATATATGAAAATATATTATTTCCGAGGTAGAGCGAATTGTATATTAAAGGACGTTTGTAGCTTAATGCTTGTATATGAATCACGGTGATGTGATAAAATTTCATTCATAATATGGCTACGTGCGACAAACGCACTACAAGGTTAGCATGGCAGAGGTGGGTTGATACTGATTCTAAATACAAATACCCGAGTTCGACGGTGATTTGTAGGTGAGGGTCGGTAGTAACTTATACTTCGCTTGTTGGCTTTGTGGGCTAAGGCGTCACTGTAGTCCTGAGTTCTTGTCCTTCGCTGGTTCGAGCCCACGGGACGACGAACTTATTATCAACTAAAAAATTCTCCTTCGGTAACATATATGAAAACATATTATTTCCGAGGTAGAGCGAATTGGATATTAAAGGACGTTTGTAGCTTAATGATTGTATATGAATCACGGTGATGTGATAAAATTATATATATATATATATATATATATATATATATATATATATATATATATATATATATATATATATATATATATATATATATATATATATATATATGATGTTATGTGCAGGGTTAACAACCGCTCATAAAATGGCCGCCTCCATGCAAACGAAGTGCAAATGGCTGCCTACATAGCATATTTCTCTCATTTTGTCCTTCCTGTATCTTTCCTCCTCTGCCACCCAAATGTCTCGCGTTCGAGGTTGCCGCTAGAGAGCCGCTGCAAAGATTGGAAGTGGCTACCTGGAGCAGTGGCCATATTGGACCCTGAGGTGCTCCAGCCTCCCAAGCTTGGCTGCATGCATCCGGGTTCGTCCTCAGGAGCGTTTTGGCTCAGGCAGCGAACAGACGTCCATTATTCTTGCTCACCCATTCCACAGGTCCACCAACCCTTGTCCCAAGTGCAACGGGCCTCAGTTCAGGATACCCCCTATATTGGATCATTGCTTTTGACTCCTACGGTAAGCCTAAGATGAACTTGAATATTTTGGCAGCCTGTTTTTGCTCCTACTGATATATTTCTTGACTTCTAACAACCCCTCCACATAATCTCCCGTGATTCACCACGTGTATCTCTTTCTCTCCAGTTATCAGTAAACCCTCCTTTTGTTCCCCTAGTCGATCCTTTTCTCAGCCTGCCACCCATCGTTTGCATGCTAGTTTAATTCCAGTTTGTGAACAGTGCAATATTAGTGAGTTTCAATTGGCTGTGCCACTCATGGGCATGTTGAGAGTTAGTGAATCCTTATCATTCCAATTGCATGGTCTTAGGACATCAGTTCTCGCCAGTCACATATTGTAGTTAATTCGACACCTCTCTTCCAGAGGGATGCCCTTACCGTAAGTCACCCAGGAAAATCTTGGCTTGCTCTTGCATTTGTCTTGGGGACATGTCCACTTGCGACGAGGAATTTCACCTTTTATTGCACTGCCGAATCTTTATAATCTCGGATTATTTATTATTTTTCGTGTGTCCCCCTCTAATAATTAATTTGTAAACTGTTGTTATTAATTACTGAGTAAATTTAATTAATAATCAACTGAGTATAATTGCGCCTTGCAGTAACTTGACTAAAAAGACTACCGAAGGTTAGTAGTCCTCTTCCCATTTCCCTTTTTTTTTTTTTTTTTTTTTGTATTACCACCAGCCATCTTATAGTGTTCCGTTGCGTGGCCTAGGCTGGCTAGTAACACTGGCGGCCTTGCTTAAGATCGAGAATCATAGAAATTCCCGAAGAAAAAATGCGTACGTAAATTAAAAACGTCAAAACACGAGCTGAGACTAGTGTCACGAGCGCATAAGCACTTAAAATCCGCACAGCTCAAGTTAGCAGACCTTAGCACATCGTAGTATTAAGAATTTTCAAGATTTTGTGTATATTTACATTGATTAAGGCGTTATTTTTGCGATTAATGCATGCTATATTTTTTATTTGTAACGTAACATCCGTTTTATTGCTCGGGTCAGAAGTTAGTCCATTTTAGCTGAGCACATGACGTACGTAAACAAATGGAAAAACCGCTTCAGGCCGCGTTCGGTCGGAAGAAAGCTAGGTAAATTTTGGAATTCGCCGGACCACGTGTTTTATGTGTTGCTACATTGTTAGGCTGTTCTTCCATGCTATAATTTTAAATAGGGAGCATGCTTGCAAAGTTAGCATTTATTTGCTAGGAATGGACGTTCGGACGAGTATTATTTCCTACCAACGCAAAATTTGCGGAATAACAAAACCATTTTCGAAAGCTTCGGCCTCGAAGGCAAAATTTTCTGAGAAGTTAGGTAACGTAAATTCATGCATGCTGTTCATGTTTTGCTTTCAATTTTAGTAGGATAGGCATATACAATTCGCTAGGGACAGTTTATTATCATGTTATATTAGAATTGCTAGACTTCTGTTTTCTTAAATTTTACTTAAGGTGTTAGGGTAAACGCTCGGGACGTGGGACACTGCGGCATTCCTTCGCTGTTTGGACACTTCCAGAAAATGCATACGAACGCTCCCCATTCAGAATCAGTGAGACTTTGTGCCCCCTCTACACAACACGCCGAGAGCTCTACGTTCCTATCAAAGTAACAGTTTTCTCCTAAATTACGAAATAATGGCATATTTCCGATTAAACAGAGGTTCGTTAAGATTTAGCCGTGTGCGGCTCTCGAAACTTTTACCTAAAACACTTCAAAAGTGGACGAGTGATGCCATCTCGATATTTGCTGAGTCACTTGTGTAAACAAACTGCCCATTTCCTGTGTTAAATCTGCAAAATATTTGTACCCATAGACGCTGACACCGTTCCCTTGACATCAGTGGTAAACGCTGGCTCCCGTGGGACTTGGACGGGCAACTCTAGCGAATTTTCGGGACGCCAGAGTGCTAGATAATATTTAAATAACTAGGTAGCTAAACACCAGAATAAGGTTATAAACTGAGTAAATGTATTACGTGTTCTTTATGATTCATTTGAAAATATTTGTTGTTGGAGCAAACCAGATTCCTGAGACAAATTTCAACGCTTTTGCTGTGAACATTACGCTGTAGCTATTTTTCAAGTTTTCCTTTTTTTTATTTATCAGTATATATTACATACTGTATAATATATATATCACATACACGATGTAAGCTTTGTCAAATATAATGGTGTTTTAAGTAATAATTTTGGATTTATAACCTTTATTTCAGTCCTGCATTTTGACGTCATGGCATCTTGACTCTCGTACCAGGTCTAGCTAAATTGTCATACTCAACTTTCTTGCATTTTTGCCAAAGTGGTAACACTTATATGTAAACATTATATGTCTTAGAAGTATACATAGCAATATGGACTTAAATAAATGAAAAGTCCTAACAACAAAATACTACATTTCTATCGTAAATAGTTCACTAATGCGTCGTCAGCTCTCGGATGTTTGTGGCAGCCAGATGTATAATAAGGCTGGAAAATTGTTCCCGCCACAGTTTCGCTACTGTTATGGAGTAAAGTACTGTAAACAAACATTCTCACGTATTTTAAGTGGTATTTTGAGTGAATTAAGGACAAAATGAGCATAGTTACAATCAAATAAGCACTGTGGAGCTTCAGTTGTGATGCCAGTAAGGATAAAACCATGGATTAAAGTTAAAAATGCATTTCAGTTCAACCACATGACAGACGGGAATTCCATGTCTCATATTTTCACTGGTATGGGCAACAAAATGTTTTATCGTGCTGATTACAAGTAAAATCTTGAGTAATATCTATAAACATTACATATACGAGTATACACAATTAGTGTTCAGTACACCGTTAAATGAGCGCTGGGGAGGAAGTGTCCAATCACCATTCATTTTGTCTCAGTATTTGAGGGGACACTAATAATGGATTCAAAATCGCTCACAACAGCTATTTTACGAAGACTTCACATGCTTAATTTAGTTCATATGGCAGTTTCCTATAGCTCATTTTGTTAATGAAGCTTCACTCTTTTGAAAGGTTTTCTTAAAGGTTTATTTTTTTTTATTTCTCCAATTAAATATCGAGTGAAAATTCTGCCACCCATGTGTCTCATGCCCCATCGTTTTACCCTACTGTAGATATTGCTCCACCCCGCTGGATTGTTTAGCTCATCAGAGGGCAATAGGCGTTATATTGATTTCATATTGGAATTTATATTGGAATTTTATATTTTCCAACTAATTGCTTAGCCGTAGTGACCCCCTTGTGTAGCTAACCTATGAATTTAAAATACAGACAACCCTTTTATTGGGCTACTATGTCCTCTATATACATTATAATTTTACAATTTGTCAAAACCATTCACTGCCTTGTACTTCTTAAACTAATTGCACTTACATGCCACTCAGTTCTTGTGTCCTTACGCAACTATTTGTACTTACTGTACCTCAATTTTGCACCTATGTACCCCTTTTACTTTGTGTATTGCTAACACAGTACACCACTGTGGTGCCTATTGTTGCACTGAATGTACCTTTGTGAACTACCTGCTCCTGTCTGTGGGCAGGTTAAACAAATTCACATAATTATACCTTTAAATTTGTAGGTTTTGACCCGTGCCTTGTGTTGGGGTAATCATACTCTTCATTGTAGGCTTTGACCCATGCCTTGAATCCATATAATCATACCTTTGCATTTGTATGCTTTGACCCTCACATTGTGTTATAATTACACCCTTGCGTTTGTAGGCTTTGACCCATGCAGCTTGTTACAATACTTATACCTTGGCATTTGTAGGTTTTGACTGGTGCATTGTGTTCCAAATATTCACACTTTTGCATTGTAGGCTATGACCCATGCATTGTTTTAATTCTCAAATTTCACTAGTGCCTAGTGCATTCATCTTAACACATGAAGTTTTGCTACATGTACACTATAGCCAGCCTAGAACATTTACCTTAGCCCCTGTAGTTATGCTTCATGAAATGGCTAGCCTAGTGTATTTATCTTGGCCTATGTAGTTGTACTTCATGTACACCATTGCTAGAGCCTGGTATGGTTACCTGTGCTGCTCCACTTTATGTGTAAACAAGCCTCTCATTTTATACCATCTGCACCTGCGTGCGAATCCCGTGGAGTGCCACATACATAGTTCTTTGGAACCATTTTGCTTATAAGTGTAGCCTAGACAGGCTCTCTCCCCTATTTTGTATACGCTTTGCCTAGTTCAGAGATCCTTTTCCATTTCCCCTCAATTGCTTGTGCAGTCACTACAGTCATACCCTGAACTTATGTGAGGTTAGGTTCCAGAACCCCTCACACAAGGTGAATTTTCGCGTAAGTTTGTCATGGTCTCTAAAATGCTAATAAATGCTTATTTCTAAAGTTTAAACATTAAATATGGCCCTAATCATGCTCCCAAATTATGAAGATAACTCTTAAATTAGATTAAAGTTACTGTAATTTCATGTAAAAGTTAGCTTAATACATTACCCTTAAAAAAAGAAATAAATGGTTGACATAAAAATATAGAGTTGGAAGAGAATTTCTGTCTCTCTCCCCTTCTGACCGATCTATTTTTAAAAGTGTTTTCAACTTCTTTTTAATAATATCTTTATTATACGTCTCTTTCTTTGTTCTGAAATGGTTTTTCATGAACAAACAGTATTTTTCATTTTGAATAATGCATCTTTACTTGTAGAGTAGAGTTCAAATTGATCTAATTTTACCTGTACCGTCTACGAAGTGTGAATGCGCTAGTGTGACAAACACTCTCTAAAATATAGTTACATAATAACTAAGAGTTACAGGTAAATTAGATTAATTTAAACTATCTACTTTACAGGTAAAGACATACAGAGAAATAATAAGTTGTAAAAATGTGTGAGCGCTAATTATGAATGAGAGAGAGAGAGAGAGAGAGAGAGAGAGAGAGAGAGAGAGAGAGAGAGAGAGAGAGAGAGAGAGAGAGAGAGAGATAAGGGTTGTCCTTACTTAAGAGAGTGAAATTATTCATCAATTATATTACAGAGAGAGAGAGAGAGAGAGAGAGAGAGAGAGAGAGAGATTATTCTTACTTGAAATACGAAGACAGTGAGAATAACATGAGAGAGAGAAAGAGAAAGTTATTCTTGCGTTAGATATTAAAAGATGGAAATTCAGTATTAAACTAACTTTGATTTGAAATTAAAATTTCTGTAATTTCATTTAAAAGTTAGCTTAATACATTACCCTTAAAAAAAGGAAATAAATGGTTGATGTAAAAATATAGGAGGGTGTGAAGATTAGTATATGTAAAGGCCATTTCTGAGCCTATACTTGATTTAAGTCTCTGTTTTATGAACAGAGGTTTGATCTCGCTTATTCCGAGACATTGTGTGATAGCAGTAACGTGAGCCGGCATCATAAGTTATATCTTTCCCTAACTAAAATCTGAGGACTACTGGAATGAGATACTAAGTACAAAACTAAAACCCTTTATTGACAAAATCAACGAAAAATAACTTCTTAAAAATTACGAAGAATGAAATCCAATGTTTCACATAACTATCAGAAAATCTTCTAAGGAAATAATGCTCCAAAATCATAAACCCCCAATTACAGAAAATAACTCATCTGTCAAAACATGAACACGTCAATCAATTAAAACAGGTCATCTCAAATGTCATACCACTCTCATCCTCGTAGGAGGGAGAGAGGAAAAAGGAATAGGAATGGAGTGGAACAGAAATACCTGTGAAAAAAACAAACGTCACATTAAAAATCATAAAATGTAAAAAATAGCAGAAATACATCTTCCACTGTCACAGGAGATACCGTGTGTTCACAGTTCTGAAAAATAAAGTCTAAAAACGTATATGAATTCTTACTCACTCCACAAGTCCTCTGGGACAGTCTCCATGTGTAAAATCACTCACATCTTCAGACACACATGAATCGGATCTCACAAGTCCGATTCGAACAACGGTTCCTCCCATTATATTCATTATGTAATGCACGAACGAACGTACTTTTGTATGACATCATTTGAGGTCAAAGTTCGGCAAGACACGCCTCTGTACTTCGAGGCGTCACGAAGTACACGTACACACCATACATTATTAAGAAGCATCCTTCAAAAACCGGATTTTGTAACTGGTTCAGCTTCTAGAACGTTCTTTGCTGAAAACGCATTTTCCAGCCCGTGTCTTGTCACCAAGGTGGTTTCTTTGACCCTTGTGGTATGCGAATGTTTCAGCAGTTTCCTATCTGCTGCGTGTAGTGAAAATGGACCCTGTGAATAGCTGACCCAACTTTTCAAAGGTCACCTTCGCGAGCCTTTACAGATTGCTCGGTCCACGCACCTGAGGTGGACCCCACCTCAAAATGTCTAGGTGCAAAACTTATATATATCTTATAACACAGATATTATAGCACAACCAGTTCATTCAAGAAACGCATTAATCTAGACGATTTCACTCCTGGTACTGCCTCACGCTGAAAGGCCTGCGACTGCACCAGTCCAAGCTGAATGTATTCTTGCATCTCCCAGCGATCCGATGAAAATGAATGGCTCGCAAATCCTTTTTGCGCCAACCCAACGTCTCCTCGAAAGTACGGCAACATGAAGACATCCTGCCCGACATCTCTCCAAAATGCAGAAGTAACATTGACAGCTTTCTCATATGTTGAGGACGGTGAAGCTATTCCAACCTATCCATTTCGAGGGAGTGGTATTTTCCGTGAGTCGGTCATATCGACAATCACATCAAAAAGTAACTCGCCTATTCCCTATACCATATTATTACTGAACCAAATAAGACTACTAGTACAAAGGTCATATGTTCTCAATGTGAAACAATTCCAAGTTGGTACCCGGAATTTCCTCAGTCAACTCACTATCAAGTACACTAACTCTAAAGAACTATTCATAAAAAAACTCTATCCAACAGAAAAAAGTACTCGAGAATCCTATCCATACACTGAACAACGAAAGGCAATCCTAAACATCTGAAAGGTATCATATCTCGTAAAAGACATCAAGGTTCTACTCCGGTTAGCGAATATTTCGCAATATCTGACTAATTCTCAACAAAATAGCAATTGACTTAATGGCAATTGCTCCTATGATCCTAACAACTACAATTACTCATGGTACAGCTCCCTTATGTTTTAAAAGAGAACTGAAAAATCCCAAATATTCGAATTCGATATCCCTATCAAAATCTTCCTAAACCTCTCCGAAATCCTAACTGACGTATCCCAACCCGTAAAAGATCAGACCCGTTCGGTCTGATATACTAAATACCTCCCCAAAACAAAATCCTAAATACCAAACCCTTATTCTGTAACTCTATATTCAAAGATATTGCGTCAGACGACAAAACACATCATAACATAATAACATAATAACACAATAACACACGGGTCAAATCTCGTATGAAATTAGCCCATGTCACAGTTCCCAAAATCATATGAAAACAAACCATTAACTCAAAGTAACCCATTACTATCGCCAAGTGAGAACGATGAAATCCCTAACCGCAGTTGTGATCCATATAAAAAAAAAAACTCAAATTCATATATCTACAGAACTCTACGGCATTTTGCACACAATTTACATGTTCATTTTAGGAGATCAATATCAAGGTTCGGGAGTTGATTGTAAGACAAGTTGTACTTTAGTTAGAGAGAAGTATGTGTGTGACAGTAGTATTTTCCAGTTGCGAGTTGTATCTGTGGGTGGTTGTGAGTTGTCTTTAGTTCATAGACAGACTCCGACAGAATGTGACTTTAGACAGTTCCTGCGAGATTACCACATAGTGTCCACCAGCACCCTTACTGCCGTGTTTTGCAAGGAGTGTGCAGTTACAATGATGTGCCAGGGCAACAAGTCGACATCATTCGTTCTTCAAGGATCCAAGCTGTTTGATGCTGCATGCCGTGTGATGTCAACGAACTTCTTGGTTACCAGCCGTGCTGTATTCAACAATTCCGAGAAGATAATTATGCGTCATATGCATAACGAGCATTTGGTAGTGGCGGTACCTACAACCAAGGTGCCAATGACTGTTCCACCGTTGGAAGACATCGACAATCCCGTGATGTTCGAGTATCAGGAATATATTATGCCGACAATTTTAATTGTTGTGGTGGTAGTAAAGCTTATTCGTGTTTGTGAGATTATATGTAAAGGCTCTAAGAACACAACCCCAGTGACTTTGGAAGTGCGTCATGAGAGCAGTACTTAAAGCTGCAGTGCAGTAGACATTGCTAATTGAGCATAGCTCTATTTTGTTATGGTTTATACATATGTTTTTTTTTATTTTTAGTTCGCCATTAAGAGAGCGAGACGCTCTTATGGGGTGGCCGAGCTCTATTTAAAGGACACATATATACATTTCATAGCTTCAATGCTTTAAGATGTTATCGTGGAAGGTTGGAGTGAGAGCGAACTAGGTCGAGAGATTTGATGCAAGATTGCTGAAACGGTGCATATTTTGATTCCTTCAGCTCTTTGCGCGAGAAGCTCAGCAATATTGGAGATCAGGTGATCTCCGAAGCGCTATGTATATTCGTGAGTACGTGCGTTACTTTGATCTAGATTATGCCAAAATCTGCCTTAAAAGTGAGTTTGATCGTTCATTAACGTGATAGAACTGCAGTTATCCAGTCATAACTTTGAAGTTGTTCCAGGCTTTGAGAATCGGCAGATAAGGTAGAGTCTCAAATCTCTGTTTTTATGGGATAAAATTGAACTTGTGATTTTTACCATGACTTTCTAATCATTATGAACTTATAAACTGGTGTGGGAAATTTAATATGAATATTCATACCTCTTTTATATTATTATTTTGTTATGTTACGTTTGCCATATCTTGGCTATGCATTTTACACTTTCCATTATTGTGTTTTGTATTTCATGTATTTTTGGGAGTTTTCTATCATATTTAATTCTTTCGACAGATGTCTGTGGACTTGTGGAAATAGCTGGGTGGTTTGATAAAGAGGACACATGCAAGTCATTTGCAATGTCAGTCTCTTTATGTGGTAGACTTTTTTTGTTTTTTGACATGACGTTTAGTTGTTGATTTGGGAGTATGTGAGATTTTGTGTATTTCCAGGCTATTAGCCATAATGAGACTTCTTTAGTCAGAAGTGCTTCGCAATTTAGAGTTTATTTATCTGACTCGATAATTCATTTATTATGCATTTTAATCTTTGCTTTGTTTTACTCATTTCTTGTTGGGTTATTTGAATAATAAACCTATTTTTGTAGGAAAGATTGTGTTTCTTTAAATAGTCCATTTAATTGCTTGGTGAGAATGAGTGAGGTGAGAGAGAGAGAGAGAGAGAGAGAGAGAGAGAGAGAGAGAGAGAGAGAGAGAGAGAGAGAGAGAGAGAGAGAGGGGGAGGAAAGTCGAGTGAGATCAGGGTCGAACCTTTTTACGCTTACTTCCTGAAATTAGATCGCTTAGATCACGCTACGTACACTTCTAAAACAAGTGTTGGTCTGTTCCGTGTAACATATACAGTACTATTTCTCTCTCTCCCCATTCCACCAATCTATTTTTAGAAGTCTTCTCAGTATTGTTTTTGAAAACTTCTTTATTCTGTCTCTTTCTCTTTGTTCTGAAATGCTTTATGGCTCTATGTTTTAGAACAGCGCATTTACAGTCTGTAGATGGTATAGGTAAAAATAGATCAATATAAGATTATCTGCTGTACAGTTGAAGACATACAGAGAAACAGTAATGCGTAGGTTGCGCTAACCACGAATGAGAGAGAGAGAGAGAGAGAGAGAGAGAGAGAGAGAGAGAGAGAGAGAGAGAGAGAGAGAGAGAGGGAGACAGACAGAGAGAGAATAAAGTAAGAAATCTTTGACCTGGTAATCAGCAACACTTCCCCTTCTTGTCATGTTAAATCGGCATGTCTGGCAGCTTTACCTTCGAGCTTCATACAAAAGATGAGGGGAAGATATTTGTATGTTTAAAATAATACGAATTTGGTAATTACAGGTATATTATTATTATTATTATTATTATTATTATTATTATTATTATTATTATTATTATTATTATTATTATTATTATTATTATTATAAATATTATTATTATTTGAAAATTAGTGCTTATTATTAGGTATAAAATTTAATTATCATACTAAACAAATAAATATATACATGTACCATACAAATTCTCTCATTTCAGTAAAACAGAGAGAGAGAGAGAGAGAGAGAGAGAGAGAGAGAGAGAGAGAGAGAGAGAGAGAGAGAAATTATTTTTATTATTTAATGTTATTTAATTTACACATAGAAGCTTGAAAACATAAATTATATAAAAAATTAAACATAAACACTTTTGCAGGGTTTCACAATATTCGCAAATGTTTGTGTGTCTGTGAAAAACTAGTGTATGACAATTAGTTAGTTTCTAATGAAAAGTTTGTGCATCTGTCAATTTGCGCAACTTGAATCGCACAAGTTCGGGGTATTACTGTCAACCTTTATGCATTTCTTTTTGGGAAGGTTAGACCCCTTCCTAAGTAGTGGCAACATGTCAGCCAAGGATTATGAAACCTTACCTGGCATAGGGAAGGGGCCAGAGCTGACCCAATGGGTCTAGGAGCAGGTCACTGCTGTTAGGAAGCAGAGAAAAGAAAAGGAAGAAAAGGAGCTTCAGAAGAAGAAGCAGCGTCAGCTTGAGATAGCCTTGAAGGAGAAGGAACTCGAGCTTGAGAAATTAAAGCAGGATATTGCCATCGCCCTGGCCCAACACTGAGCAGACAATCCCATCTCGGTCTCTGGACCTTCCATTATCTCAAATATCAGCCACCTTATTGCCTGCCCCTAGGAATGTGGAAGAGCCAGAGGCATGGCTGGAGCATGTGGAAACCCTCTTCTTGGAATACAAGCGGACTGACACTAAGAAGGCCATGATTCTTACAAAACACATAACCGGAAAGGGTCAGGATGCCCTGAATTCCCTAGAAAATGGCAACAAGGGAAACCTTGATGCAGTCAGGCAGGCAATAGCAATTACCTATGAAATAACACCAGAGTGCTGGAGGCAAAGATGGTTAGGGCTTCCCAGGGAGATCGGTCAAACATGGGCCAACTGGTCATACAAAAAGAACCGAGCCTTGCGATGGTGAATGGACGCCCTGAAGTGCCACAACGCCGAGGATATATTATATTGAACTGGATGCAACTGGAGGATTTCCTCTACTACACTCCCGAGTGCTGCTGATTGGTTGATGCCTACGAGACGTACCACCCAGCCTCCAGCACTTCACAATGATGCATAGTTCCTCCTGACCCCACGACCTTGGCAGTCCAACCCAGAAACAGCCCTTCATCATTGCCACTTGTATGTAACTATTGCAAGAACATAGGGCATTCACAAGCCCAATGTAAAGGAAAAAGGAGAGCCATATCACAGCCCTCCCTCTAACCAAATCAAGGTATATTGTCCTAATTGTAAGAAGTATGGGCATTCCCCAAATTTCAAGGATTGTCCAGGAAGGAAAACTGCCGCCGTTGTTGCTTTGGCAGTCACTCATTGATCCTCATTAGGACCCCCAACTGAAGGCCCTATCTTTGTTCCACCTCCTCAAGGTCGTTATAGCTCTCAACATGTCTTTGCATTTAGAGACGCTGGCGCTCAAATCTCCCTTACAAGATGAGACAAAGTACCTGATGTGGCTATCATTGAAGAGAACAAGCCTGTGACTATTATAGGCTTTAATAATTGGAAGCTGGCACTCCATTTGGTCCGATTGAGGGTCACTAGGCCCTGCAAAAGTAGGATTTGTACAGGATCTCTCTCCTGAGGCCTTTCCCGGGCTGCCCATGGGTCCTGCCCCTTCCGAGTCTCCATCAGGAGCTGATGGTCACTCCAGCCCTGCTGCTGAGCCACAGCCAGTGCCTGTGCCTGGCCTGTGTAGCACTACACCCCTTCCAGTCATTGAGTATCCACCAGAGCCAGATGCTGGTTCTTTGCCAATTGTACAGATTCTCTGAGTCCTGTGCCTGCACCTGCCTTAGCGCCAGTGCCAGTGCATGCTGCCGACTTCCCTTCAGGAGGTTCAGATCCGGCCCCTCTTGCACCCACCGGCCGGGCCCTTGTACCTTGCGAACCTCACGCACTTACAGCCATCTCTTCTTCTCCACTACCGTCCCCAGATTTACGACTTTGGTGGACGATTGTCACTGAGAAGTCCTATCTAAGCCGGTCACCGCTGGGGAGGTTAGGCTGCAAGAGATAGCAGGACTGGTCAGAACCACCGCTGCCCAGGTTGACACAGCAGCTGAGGCAGCAGCCAACTCAGTGCCTGCTTCGCCAGTTGATATAACACCCACAGTCAAACCAGGTCTAGGTCTAGAGGGTACTCGGACTGCAGCCCCCAATCTATCCCAAGAGTCTTCTCAGCCTCCTCGGGAGCCACACGCCCAGGTTCCAGCTAGGAACCCTAGACCAGAAGAGAAGAAGAAACCTAGAAGGAAGAGGAGTAAGGGGCGTTGAAGACCCAAGTAGTTAACAGAGCCACTGAGCTCTCATGGCACTTGTATGCTATACTTACAGTGCCTTAGCTTAATAGAGCAATCTTAGCCCTTGATCCAAAAAGGATATCTAGAGTTGTCTCCAAATTTTAATCAGAAATTTATTTTGTACTGAGCCACGGCTGTTCTTTAGCCCACAGCTGAGGACATGTCCTAGCTCCATATGCATTTTGCTGCATTCCAGCATACCGATGATGAAGTATTTTATTTCCTAACTTGTGAAATATTATTACAAGAGTTTGGGATGCAGCTCAACACACCCACTTGTATTTAGCCTGTTCCTTTATCGTAGGGATATATTCAACTGTGAGCTAGGTTATCACCTTGATAGTGCTGCATTAGCTAAGTTCTGTGGGGTATATCTTTAGTAATAGATTTATTTGATTTAGTCAACCCCACATACAGAATGCTCCTTAACCTAACATAGCCATATTATTCTTGGCATTAAGTATGGTTATATTTATGTAAAATTTATTCTACCTATTATGTGTTTATGCTGCATTTGATTAGTTGTAACCTTTATCCTACAGACAGTACTTCATTTAAATAAGAGCAAGCTCATGCTCTTGGCATTAGTAGTAGAATGTTATTCTATGTGTGAGCGTATGCTTAGATGGCCAGCCAGCAAAAATGACTCCTTAATTTAGAGTAATTTACATTTACTCAGGTTAATCCTGTTCTTGCAGGCCTTTTGTCCTGTTAAGGATGAAATATCTACTAATATGGGGGGCTATTTTATGTGCAGGGTTAACCATCGCTCATAAAATAGCCAGTTCCATGCAAGCAAAGTGCAAATGGCTGCCCACATAGCATATTTCCCTCATTTTGTCCTCCCTGTATCTTTCCTCCTATGCCGCCCAAATACCTCGTGTTCTAGGTTGCTGCAAGAGAGCCGCTGCAAGATTGGAAGGAGCTACCTAGAGTGGCGGCCATATTGGACCCTGAGGCGCTCCGGCCTCCCAGGCTTGGCTGTGTGCACCACAGGTCCGCCAACCCTTGGATCATTGCTTTGGACTCCTACTGTAAGCCTAAGATGAACTTGAGTATTTTGGCAGCCTGTTTTTGCTCCTACTGATATATTTCTTGATTTCTAACAACCCCTCCACATAATCTCCCTTGATTCACCATGTGTATCTCTTTCTCTCCAGTTATCAGTAAACCCTCCTTTTGTTCACCTAGTCGTTCCTTTTCTCAGCCTGCCACCCATCGTTTGCATGCTAGTTTAATTACAGTTTGTGAACAGTGCAATATAAGTGAGTTTCAATTGGCTGTGCCACTCATGGGCATGTTGAGAGTTAGTGAATCCTTATCATTCCAATTGCATGGTCTTAGGGCTTCAGTTCTCGCCAAGCCTATAATTAATACGACACATCTATCTTCCAGAGGGATGCCTTTATCATGAGTGACCCAGGAAAATATCAGCTCGCTCTTGTATTTGTCATGTGGACCTGTCCATATGCGGCGAGAAATTTCACCTTTTACTGCACTGCCGAATCTTTATAATCTCGGCTTATTTATTATTATACACATGTGCCCCTTGTATAATTAATTTGTAAACTGTAGTTATTAATTATTGAGTAAATGTAATTAATCGTTAACTGAGTATAATTACACCTTGCAGTAACTTGACTAAAAAGAGTGCCAAAGGTTAGTAGTCTTCTTCTTTTCATTTTCCTCTCAGTTTTTTTTTTTTTTTTTGTATTACTGCCAGCCATCTAATAGCATTCTGTTGCTTGGCCTAGGGTGGCGAGTAACATACACACATACAGTCATATATATATTATTATGATTAGCAAGAACTCGCTAGCAAATTGCCTCCCCCTCTTTTGTTGTTGTTGTTTGTTCTGTTGTTTTCATTTACTGCAAGCTGCTCGATCGATAGACACATCTGTCTATCGAGACTTCGCACGGTCAGAATACAAGGGTTTAAAACGGATTAAGGCCACTCCCTTTAAGCAGATTTTTCTTCAAGGCAAAAGTGATTTCTGTCTGGTCGTTTTCTTACAGGCAAAACTCCCCCTGCGGGCATCAGCTGGACATGATTCAACCCCATGTGCTGGAAGTGCCCCTGCCCCATAGGAGGAGATAAAAGCAGAAATCCACGAGGCCCCTGTCTCACACGCACGGTGGAAGATAGGGAGTGAAGAAGTCCTGGCCATGCCTTGGCCCTCCGTTAGCTACTAACCACGTGGCCTTTTCAAAGTATGCTTTCTCCTCGTGCCCTTCGACCGCAAGCCACGTGTTCGCTCCACCGTTGACCTGCCTGATGCCCACATGCCATTGCCCGGCCCTTCGTGAAATTCCCACGCATTGCCCTTTTACGTGAAGCCCGCATCCTAACACGTGAAGAAACTCGCCCTCGGAAGTCGCAAGTCATCCACAGACCCTGCTTTACGGTAATGTGCCCTGGAAGACCTCCATTCAGTCACGCTTTTGTCTCGTAACATTTACTTAAATTGTGAGCCAGTAATCACCAAATCTCTTGTCAAATGTCCGTGCTCCTCGAGTGTCGGCTGTGCTAAGCTATCATTAATTCATCGAAGCCCCTTGGCACCCTCAGTGCAGCTTCGAATTCATTATTCTTTTGTCTATTTTCATTACTGGCGTATAATGTGCATATCTCTCATTTCAGAGGGACCCTATATCGTGGAAGCTTCTTGGACTGTGTCTGGAATTCACCAGTTTCATTCATCCCATAGGAATCCCCCCCAGGATCAATAATCTACTAGCATTCCTCTTTCCCGTACTAACGTTATTTATGTAAATACACTCCTGCAAGTTTGCCCCGTGTTTTACGTAATATCTTCCTCAGTAACAAGAGCCTTAAGCTCATATGAAATTCCCCTTTGTTTTCCTCTTTTTACATTTTCCTGGACCCACGAGTCAGAATCACAAGGCTAAATTACCTTAAATTGTTGCTACCTGTCTCACAGAGAATATTTCAAACTAAATCATGGAAAAACACTAAAATAATATATATATATATATATATATATATATATATATATATATATATATATATATATATATATATATATATATATATATATATATATATATATATATATATATATATATATATATATATATATATATATATATATATATATATATATATATATATATATATATATATATATATATATATATATATATATATATAAGGTGTGAGTAACATACACACATACAGTCATATATATATATATATATATATATATATATATATATATATATATATATATATATATATATATATATATATATATATATATATATATATATATATATATATATATATATATATATATATATATATATATATATATATATATATATATATATATATATATATATATATATATATATATATATATATATATATATATATATATATATATATATATGTATGTATATATGTATGTATGTATGTATGTAGAACCTCGATGGCCAGGTCGGCAGAGCAGCAGCCTCGGACTTCATAGAGGTCTGTGGCGCGGGTTCAAATCCACAGCCAACCGGTCAGGGAGGCGGACACTTTGCTATCCGTGTAGACGCCCCGGTTTTATGTATGTAATCAACAGACAGGTTTGCTAAAAAGCAAATGGGTGTTACAGACTAATACACACACAAAGAAAGCCACTCCATCATCTTCTAAAAACACAACAGACACTTTACACGTCTTGAACTGTCGACCTAACCGCTCAACTCTCCTCGCTGCTGGGAGAAAGGGAGCTGGTTTGGTACGATACATGTGCATGCGCTGCCGGGGTCTAAGCGATGTCAGGCAGGGCAGCCGATCGAGACTACGGTCTACCCCAACGCCAAATCAAAAGTCCTTCAAAAGATGGCATCGTGCTTACCCCATACGAAAAAATGGGAAAAAGCACGTTAAAAGATGAAGAATATATATATATATATATATATATATATATATATATATATATATATATATATATATATATATATATATATATATATATATATATATATATATATATATATATATATATATATATATATATATATATATATATATATATATATATATATATATATATATATATATATATATATATATATACTCGTATATGATGTATGTATGTATGTATATACACATATATAAACACAAACACACAAATTTCTCACTCACATCAGGCTCTCGAACCTAGGTCTTTCAATTGAAAGATAAGACCACTGTCAACCAAGCCACACAAGTCATTAATGACTTGTGTGGCATGGTTAGCAGCAGTCATTTTTTTTTAACTGAAGCACCTGGGTTAGATCCTGATGTGTGTCAGGAATTTATTTCTTTTCCACACGTGATTGCGTTGAGTATTTATTCTTTTTACCCTTTGAATTTCTATTTAATTAACTTAGGCATTTTACCTGACTTGAAAAACTATCACGGTGAATTGCATCAATTTGCACAAAAATTTTTTTTGAATTTCAGGAGTGTTTGGTTGCCCTTCCTTAAGAAAGAGGATTTTAATATTCTTAAACAGTCGTCTCTAAAAACAAACTTGGTCATCACTCAACCTGATAAAGGCATAGGTACTGTAATTCTCAATAAGCAAGATTATGTTGCAAAAATGGTTACCATCTTATCTGACTGGTCAAATTTGAATGCATTGGTTCTCCTACCTCTCAGGTTTCTGAAGTCACTTAAGGACACAAATGAAATCAGATCAGTATACATCTGGCGCGTCTTACGGAGTTTTATATAGTATACCTAAAGTGCATAAGGAAGGAATTCCACTAAGGCCTGTTTTGACCTCTTAAAATACACCTACTGTAGTTATAAGTTAGCAAATTTTTGGTACCATTATTACAACCGTTTTCAGAAAATGAGCATACCATTTCTAACGCCACTGTATTTTCCAAAGAGATTGTTACTCAGGACCTCGATCTGTATATGGCGAGTCTTGATGTTGTCTCGCTTTTCACTAATGTACCGTTGCAGGCAACGATACCAATGATTTTAGATAAGATTTTTATACAACCAGATTTTATCTATCAAGGTTTTGATGGAGATGACTTTGAAAAACTTTTAAATTTGGAAAGCATCATAAGCAGGTCGATGGTGTTAATCTGGGATCTCCGTTGGGTCCAGTTCTGGCAAATGTTTTTATGTGTCATTTGGAGGAAATGTTTTTTAGCCATTGTTCATCCTTATTTCGTCCCTTATATTATAAACGGTATGTTGATGATGCTTTTCTACTTTTTCAAAGTAAAGCTGCTGCTGAACAGTTTTTAGAATTCGCTAACAATATCCATCCTAGTATTACATTTACCATTGAACATGAAAACAATGATGCCTTCCTTTCCTAGACGCGTTAATCATCAGGTCCAACCAGCACTTCTCCACTTCTGTTTTCTGGAAGCAGATGTATACTGTTCTTGGTTCAAATTTTTATAGTTCATGCTTTTACAATTTTAAGCTGAACAATATTGTTACGTTATTGCACAGAGCCCTTTCTCTCTCATTTCATAATAAGGTTGAGTGCCCTAGAAAATATTTTCAGAATAACTGCTACCCCAAACTTTTATTCGAGAAATATCTAAAAAAATTCTTGGATAAAAAATTACAGCCAAAAATTCCTGCACCTACAGTACCGAAACTTGATTTTTATGTTTCTTTGCCTTTTACGAATGATGAGAAATTTTTAACTACGTTAAAGCAGATTTTAAAGAAATACTTTTACTGTCTCAATCCCAAGTTCGTTTTCAGGAATCTAAGAACAATTGGATCTCTTTTTAGATTTAAAGACACTGCTCCCAACCTTATGTGTTCTTTGGTGGTCTATAAGTATACTTGCCCGGGCTGCAATCTCAGGACTCACGTCGGATCCACCAAAAGAATGCTGAAATTGCCAGTCGACTCTCATCGTGGCGTTAGCCATAGAGCAGGGTGCTCATGTTGGATCCACCAAAAGAATGCTGAAAGTGCCAGTCGACTCTCATCGTGGTGTTAGCCATCGAGCAGGGTGCTCATGTCGGGTCCACCAAAAGAATGCTGAAATTGCCAGTCGACTCTCATCGTGGCGTTAGCCATAGAACAGGGTGCTCATGTTGGATCCACCAAAAGAATGCTGAAAGTGCCAGTCGACTCTCATCGTGGCGTTAGCCATAGAGCAGGGTGCTCATGTCGGGTCCACCAAAAGAATGCTGAAAGTGCCAGTCGACTCTCATCGTGGTGTTAGCCATCGAGCAGGGTGCTCATGTCGGGTCCACCAAAAGAATGCTGAAATTGCCAGTCGACTCTCATCGTGGCATTAGCCATAGAACAGGGTGCTCATGTTGGATCCACCAAAAGAATGCTGAAAGTGCCAGTCGACTCTCATCGTGGTGTTAGCCATCGAGCAGGGTGCTCATGTCGGGTCCACCAAAAGAATGCTGAAAGTGCCAGTCGACTCTCATCGTGGCGTTAGCCATAGAGCAGGGTGCTCATGTCGGATCCACCAAAAGAATGCTGAAAGTGCCAGTCGACTCTCATCGTGGTGTTAGCCATCGAGCAGGGTGCTCATGTTGGATCCACCAAAAGAATGCTGAAAGTGCCAGTCGACTCTCATCGTGGTGTTAGCCATCGAGCAGGGTGCTCATGTCGGATCCACCAAAGAATGCTGAAAGTGCCAGTCGACTCTCATCGTGGCATTATCCATCGAGCAGGATGCTCATGTCGGGTCCACCAAAAGAATGCTGAAAGTGCCAGTCGACTCTCATCGTGGCGTTAGCCATAGAGCAGGGTGCTCACGTCGGATCCACCAAAAGAATGCTGAAAGTGCCAGTCGACTCTCATCGTGGCGGTAGCCATAGAGCAGGGTGCTCACGTTGGATCCACCAAAAGAATGCTGAAAGTGCCAGTCGACTCTCATCGTGGCATTATCCATAGAGCAGGATGCTCACATCGGATCCACCAAAAGAATGCTGAAATTGCCAGTCGGCTCTCATCGTGGCATTAGCCATAGAGCAGGGTGCTCACGTTGGATCCACCAAAAGAATGCTGAAAGTGCCAGTCGACTCTCATCGTGGCGG
>NC_089783.1:1636485-1736485 GCF_040412425.1 Macrobrachium rosenbergii | reverse complement strand
ATATATAAAAATATATGCTATATATATATATGAATGTCAACCTTTCTGTAATACCACAGTAACTTTTTTCTCTCTTTTGTAATTAAAAATACAAAAAGCTACTATTTGAACGTGGCAACCATGTATTTTCAGTTTTGTTGTCTCGCCCCTGTTCATGAGTGAAATATGGACGAAGGTTTATTCAAGAGCATATAAAAGGGCGGAGTATATCACGTAGTGTGGCATTGACGCTCCGATGAATGCCTGTGACCGTTGGAGACAGGAAGGTTGGAAATTAAACAATTCCTCCTTTCTTTAAGAAACGGTCACCTGCATACCATCGGAGACTTAATGCCACACCTTACATATGCTTCACATATGCTGTACACTCTTGTAACATTTAATCTCCATATTTTACCAGTGAACAGGGGCACAGAAGGAGACGCTCGAAATATGTGGTAGCAACAAATAGTGTTTACGGGCCTTTTATCTCATATGTATATATATTATATATATATATATATATATATATATATATATATATATATATATATATATATATATATATATATATATATATATATATATATATATAGGTATGTATGTAAATGTAATTGTTATAACCACAATAAACTCTTAACTTCTCAAGTTCTTCACACTATTTGGGATACTCTTGTCACTACAAAGCCTTAAGATCCAAGTGCAAGAAATTGAAGTGGTTGTAATGTCCAGTAATCACATAATCACAAGGAGGTCACTTTGCCGACCTGACCACGTGATTATGGTGACACGGGTTCTTTTCCAGCTACCGGACATCACAACCACTTCAGTTTCTTGCACCTGTTATCTTAAGGCTTTGTAGTGACAAACATATCAAAAAAGCGCGAAAAATTCGAGAAATTAAGAGGGCATTGTAGCTTTTACAATTACATATGTATCTGATTAAGCTACAAACGTCCTTTAATATCCAATTTGCTCTACCTCGGAAATAATATATTTTCATATATGTTACCAAAGGGGAATTTTTTAGTTGATAATAAGTTCGTCGTTCCCCTTCGGTAACATATATGAAAATATATTACTTCCGAGGTAAAAGCGAATTGGATATTAAAAGACGTTTGTAGCTTAATGCTTGTATATGAATAACGGTGATGTGATAAAAGTTATATATATATATATATATATATATATATATATATATATATATATATATATATATATATATATATATATATATATATATATATATATATATATATATATATATATATATATATATACCATATATATATATACACCACAGAAAATGAAACCCTGGATGTAAATCCAGACTAATTACCTGTTTATATCTAAGGCATCTTTCAGAGGACTGATTCATAGTGGTAGAAATTGACAATATATATATTAAAGGTACATTGCAAACGAAGTTACAGACACTTGTAGAACAAATCTTCTCACCAGGTTTTCTTGTTTCAAACCAATTACCTTTCTAAAAATCTAATATCTTACATATTTCTTATGATATTAATGGGCTTAGTTTATTCTTACAAAAGCTTTCATTTCATAAAACCGGATTCCGTGTTTCTTTCCAGTATATCATTGGAATAAATTATCTTTTATGCCTCCACAATTGTTTATAAAAAAATTCCACTGGTCTCTTGACTTTCTTATGCAGTTCTATTCTCTTTTCCGGTGATTTTCCCGTTTGACCAATATAAAAGTTGTCACAGGAATTGCATGATATTTGATATACACATCCTTTAGTAATTTCGGGACGGGTGTACTGTTGTTCTTAAATGTTACTTTAACTCTGAAGTTTTTAAGTACATGGGGAATACACTGGAGATCATTGCCATATGGTAGCATGCTACAAGCAGGGTTTATTTGTGTTGTAACTTTATTTTTTGTTATCACAGAGTCTGCTTTGCTGCTCTTAACGCTAATACAGAATCAGAATATACTGTAGTTTCCTACCTGTATTCCTAATTATATACATTTCATCCTCAGTGTATTCAAGGCTTCATGTACGTATTGCTCTTAAAAACATGGAAGTGAAAACTAATTTCCCAAATTTGTTTCTCTGACCGAATAGAAACGTATAGGTGGAAATTGGTAAGTTTTTCTGTACATTGTTTAAACCCATTACTACTTCTACGTACTGTAATAGACAATCCAAAAATGGTAGGCTACCATCATTTTCTGTTTCCGTTGTGGGTTTCATAGATGGGATCAATTCATTTAATGTACGGAAGAAATTATTTATATTTTCATTCACTGGCTAAATACATATTCATCGTACACATAAATAAACCAAATTACATTGCGTGGGATGAGTTTGTTTAGTATTCTTCTTTCAAAAAATTCCATGTACAGATTACCAAGAGCCATATTAAAATTTTTAGAGTAAAGTTTCCCATTGAATTCTGATTTACACTCTTTTACAGATATTCAATGAATACTATTAAACTGCATTTTGAAAATTTCATCGAGTTGTCTGCTCTCTAAGGTATGAATTTTAGCAGGTACTTTTGTGATTAATGGCGCCAGACTAAATCTCACAAGTCTGAATTCATTATTAATATGCACATTTTTAATGTGTTTGTAAAGTTGACGTTACTTTTGTGTATTGGTACCAGAAATTTTACAAACCATAGGCTTAAGAATATCAACTGGGCATTTTGCTAAAATGTATGAAGCGAAACCGAATGAGCTAACAAATAGCATAGACGGATTTTTTTTTTTTTTTTTTGGAAGGGGTTTATTGTTCCAAACCCATATGGTAACGATGGAGAGGTCACTGCGTTTTTCTATGTTTTAATATGTCTATGACTATTCACTGAAATTACTGTTCACGCTGTCTATCAAATTTTTACTTAGTTCACTATTCGTTTTCAATACAACGACTTTTATTTAAAATCAATAGCACTCCAGATGTCTTAGTTATAAAAGCAAAACCTGTCAGGGTTTGCATTTGTTTCATTTTCCCTGTGTAACAGCGGTATATATACATCACGTGTTTGTGTAAAATAATAAACATGCATACACACACACACACACACACACACACACACACACACATATATATATATATATATATATATATATATACATATATATATATATATATATATATATATATATATATATATATATATATATATATATATATACACACACAGTATATATATATATATATATATATATATATATATATATATATATATATATATATATATATATATATATATATATATATATATATATGTGTGTGTGTGTGTGTGTGTGTGTGTGTGTGTGTTATTAATGATGGTAAATGTACAAAACTGTTGCGTACCAATACCAGATGGCAAAGTCCAGTCTGCTGTAACGTTTCAATTTCCTCTCCCTCTAAAGCTCTACTTCCTCCGAAATCATGGTCTTTGTTTTTAACTGTAGGTTTTTCATGTTCAGTAGCATTAGTTAGTTAGTTCTAATTGCGAAACAATAGTTTCCTTGAAATGCATATTTTTTTGTTAATAGTGCTTGTACAGTGTGGTATAATCAGGAGAAAAGATATTTTGCTTATTATTTCAAATAGTAAATTTGCCTTATCTTTAGTTATTATTTTCTTATTAGCATAATATTATCTGAACTTAGATATTTCTGGTATTGTATATCATTTCTGGCTGTAAAACAAATATCGTCGGTGCAGTGACGTTGGTGTAGGAAGTGAAGTTGATGTCGTAATTATAGTTATCAAATATATTTTTACTGGAAGGATATAATATTGAAAGAAAGTTTACCTCTATTTTATAAATGTGGATATTACGTTTTCCCCATTATTATCCAAATATTTAAATAAGCACTCCATTCACTACAGAATACAAGCTTTTGAACAAGTGTGATTATAGAACATGGGCTTATTGGTGAATATCTTCCAGTTTTTAGCATCAATAGTACAACAAACAAAAGATGGTTTTATGCCAAATAAACCCTGAGTCTTGCCAATTACAATTAACGATGCTGAAAGTATTTTGCAGCTAAGAAGTCCTACTTTCAAAAGTGGGAATGCTTTTATGATATATTAAGATACGTTCTTTGCACCAGCAGCACCCAGCTACCAGAATGATCTAAATGAAGATACTGCAGGGATATCAAAATAATCCGAGACATTTGCCTGCCTGTCACGGAGCAACAGAGAAAACTGCAATGCAACATAGAAACACTGGTTTGTGGGAGGTATTGTTTGTGAATGGCTTTTTCTAAAAAGCACGATAAGATGCAGAGGTAATAGATAAGTTTTGTAAGAGGAAGAGAAAAGAGTGGATTGAAAAATAATATAAGCAAATTCATACTTCTGGTGCCCAGGAAAAAAAAATGTAAATTTTAAGTACCCCGTGGGACTGTGGGACTGATATAGAGGTAAGTTAAATGTTAGGTACTGTATATAACAGGATGTGTCACAAAGAGATACTTTGGATTACCAAAAAATGGCTAAAGTATGGTATTTCTACGGTCGAAAAAAGAAAAGAAGGGAACATGGGAAAAAGGTGATGTGGTTGAAGAACATTTCTTATAAGTATAAAATATTTATATATAAATTTGATTATAAGAAAAAGAGTGGTGAAAGGCCAGGTGAAATACACAGAAATTGCTCGACTGTTTAATGATCAAGAGTATGAAATCAGGAAACAGAAATCTTTGTGGTGAACACGTAAGGCCTGCATACATCTGTGCAGCTAAGACATGGCCAGGTTTCTAATAAAATCTGGGGTTTTAGAAGGTATGAATACAAAATGTCAAATCCATTGCAGAAATTGAATGAGGAGATAACATTTCAGCTGAGGAACTTTCTGAGGTGTGGCTTCCAGAGTTGTAAAAGTAGACTATGACTTCAAAGACAGACGGTTTCGGTATCTCAATTGATCCCTTATCCTCTTTTCCTGCCTAGAGCAACCAGATTTTCTGAACAGCAACACCAATATGCCTCAATTGTGCCTCGCTGTCGAACTTCTTAGTTCCAGATGTCTCTTTTTCCCTCACACCGCCGGACTGTGGAATGATCTCCCTGAGGATGTTGTTCAATTAGAGCCTCAAAAGTTCAGGCGAAGATGCCTTCCATTACTACCCTAAAACAGTTGACATTGTATTTAACGAACTTATTTATGTTTTTATATGTTTATCTATTAAATTTAAATTCATCTTTTTTCTTTTAAACTTATCTCATCTTTCTGTATTTCCTGATATCTTCTGCAACTTCTTTCAAATGAACACTATATTCTTTGGAAGCTTGAATTTCCAGTCAATAGCCTATGTTGGCTTGTTCCATACAAATAGTGGTATATCTTAGGTGGAAGCCTAGACCAGATGGTAATTCAGAGATATGAGAGTAAAGAAAACTCTATTAACATCTAACGCTATAGAAGAAAATCTAGTGCAAAAATATAATGTAGTAATAGTAATAATGAAGCTGAAGTTGCAAGTATATCGAATGAGTGCATGAAGGCATCATTGACTATGTAATCATATGGATCAAACTAATAGGTTATTGACAATGCCAAGAAAATCTCCAATTATTAGAGCATACACAATAAAAGAGACACTTTACAATTTTACTTATGTATATGCTAACTTGAGTGGAAAATTGAGAATGATACCTAACATTACTGATAGATATGTAATGTTATTAGCCTATATTTCTCATAGGGTTGTTAGTATTTAATCACAAACTGAAACAGAAGCTCACTTGCTGTAAAAGGATTTTGATCTCCTAAAAACCCCGAAATTATAGTTCCGTTATATATATAAAATGGTGTAGACACGGCAAATCGATTTTTAATACTATTAAGAAATATATCGACAAAACTTTGAGTTCTTCTGAGGCTAATTCCAATACAGAATTATTGGGAAGCCTCTTCTAGCTACTTATCATGCAAAGGTTAATACTCATGCATCTCCCAGTGCACTTCATTTAAAGCGAGAAGATAGCAAGTCACCTACTAAGCCTTTAGTAAAACTGAAAAATACGAAGTAACACAACTTTACAATATCACCAAAAACGACATTTTAGATAACCACCAGCTTGTGTGCGGTTCAGTTTTAATTAAGGAGAGAACCTACTCCCTCCCATGGCTGGATTTTGCATCTTGGTTTTAGCAAACACCTGAGCCTCCTCAAATTCTGGAAATGCATGGGAGGTACAACATGTCCTGAGGCACAGGTCTGCCAAATTGGAAAGCTAATTATGGTTCAGTTTTAATTAAGGAGAGAACCTACTCCCTCCCATGGCTAGATTGTGCATCATGGTTTCAGCAAACACCTGAGCCTCCTCAAATTCTGGAATTACATGGGAGGTACAACATGTCCTGCGGCACAGGTCTGCCAAATTGGAAAGCTAATTATGGTTCAGTTTTAATTATGGCTGGATTGTGCATCATGGTTTCAGCAAACACCTGAGCCTCCTCAAATTCTGGACTTGCATGGAGGCAACATGTCCTGGTGGCACAGGTCTGCCAAATTGAAAGCTAATTTTGGTTCAGTTTTAATTAAGGAGAGAACCCTACTCCCTCCCATGGCTGTGCATCATGATTTCAGTAGCAAATTCATGTCCCATGTCCTGAGGCACAGGTCTGCCAAATTGGAAAGCTAATTAGTTTTAATTAAGGAGAGAACCTACTCCCTCCCATGGCTTTTATCATGGTTTCAGCAAACACCTGAGCCTCCTCAAATTCTGGAATTGCATTGGAGGTACAACATGTCCTGAGGCACAGGTCTGCCATGGCTAATTTTGGTTCAGTTTTAATTAAGGAGAGAACCTGGCTATTGTGCATCATGGTTTCAGCAAACACCTGAGCCTCCTCAAATTCTGGACTTGCATGTCCTGGGCATGTCTGCCAAATTGGAAAGCAGTTATGGTTCAGTTTTAATTAAGGAGAGAACCTACTCCTCCCATGGCTGGATTGTGCATCATGGTTTCTTCCTCAAATTCTGGAATTGCATTGGAGGTACAACATGTCCTGAGGCACAGGTCTGCCAAATTGGAAAGCTAATTTTGGTTCAGTTTTTATGCCACTAGATCATCATGGTTTCAGCAAACACCTGAGCCTCTGAAATTCTGGAATGATATCGAAATTGATTTATAGAGAACCTACTCCCTTCCATGGCTGACTTTTTCAGAAACACCTAACTTGCCCAAATATACACATTGATGCATTTTTTTTATAAAGAGAGGATTTTATAACGAAAATTATTTTTCCTCTCAGAAATTTGGTAAGCATAACAAAGCTAATCATGTGAAAGGAATGAGGAAGCTAGGTGCAAGACATCGCTCCTGGTATGCATTTTTTGTTTACACCAAAGTTGGATTCTGTTTATGGTAAAACTCATATTCTGATACCGAGATAAAATTTACAGGCTATCAGTAACAGAGCAACGACAAAATCAAGGTTCTGACAGTCAGTTGTAACTCTAATACCAATGCCACACAAGCTGGTGTACATGTATTTCAAGAACTCGCTATGTTCACTTGTTATATTATCTGATATTTCCAACCAAAACCAATATTGAGACATCAAGGCCATGTTAACAGAGAAGGTCGAAGACGAAATATAGCAAAAATAAGATGTTTCCTACGGATTGCAAATAAATTCGCTGAAATGTATGTATTTCAATCAAAAATAATTTTTGAAACGGATCAAATGTGACCTTACTTGTGTAACAATAAGACCGTAGGTGACGCCCGCGGCTTTAGATCTCTTGTAGAGTAAGCTCGCACTTTTGCAACGTCTTTCGCGTTCGATGATATTTTTTGTATATTTTATATATTTTGGAATAAGTAATGATTGCGAAAATTTGGTTTGGGAAATTATGGCGGAGGCCTATACCCGTGGCACATCACAAAAACAAAATTTTTCTACATGCATGATGGCTATCAGGAAGGAAGCATCTAAACGTTTACAAATGTTGAAGGAAGCACTTTTCAATTGTGTTAATGAATACTGAAAGGTTGTAGTAAAGACTAATGCAACTCTCAGGATAATGTACTGTATCGTACAAATTTCCATTTTTTTTTTTAAATGCTTTCCGGAAAACAAAAGCTATAAAAGTGCAGAGTGTGAGTAAAAAAAAAAAAAAAAAAAGACCCCTAAATCTTCAAGCAACATAATGGGAAAATTACTTGTGGATGTTCGCCACACTACATGGTAAAGTTCTCTAGGATATTTCTAATATCGTTGTACAAAAATCATGATGAAAAATAGTTCTGGATGACGCTTATGGAGATAGAGGTTAACTAAAGATCTTATAGAGTGACCCTGCTTCTACCTTATGTGAAGTAGCCGTATCAGTTTGACAGAGGTGAGAGGATTCTGCGTTGACATTTAGATTTGATGATTAATAAGATTCCCTTGCCATATTTATGCACTTTACATTTTTTTGCCTATTTCGTAAGAAATACTTGCATTTCATATATGGGTGATTACATCTTTATGTGTTGAACTTAGTAGCATATCATGCCATACAACATCAAAGCCAATGTTTTAGCCAATAAAATGTCGACGTTCAGTATCGCACATGATGGGGCTGTTCGCTCTAAAAAACACGAATTTCTTGGGAATATTCTTCTTTGATAGGTGGTAGATGAAGATCACTTATAGCTTTCATGGAATCTGTTTCACATCACGCCTGATTACGTTTCATAATAATACGGTTTCTACATTAACTGAAATGGGGTATTTATATTAACGATAAAATGATACAAATCCTGCCCCAGTGCATTTGGCATCTAAGACTAACGAGCAAAGAAATTTCTTATTAATTCTTTCAACTGGGTACCAAGTGGTAAAAGACAATATCTTTACATCAACTAAAAATACTTTTCGTATTTATAAAATCTATTTTTAATATAGATTACTAAGAGTTAATGTAAAGTGTTTGTAAATCCTTGATACCGTATACTGATCATTTTCATCAAGAGAATTTAGATGTAATTAAGCCTGGGTGATTTTTTTTCTGGCTTTGAGGCTCTCAAAATATAAATCTAATGAGGAAAATATTAGACAAAAATCGAGGGAGAAGAAAAAGACGTAAGAATTGGGGAGCTATACTAATCAAAACAGATGATTGGGCAGGACTAAGGAAGGGTAAGAATGAGGTGGAGGCGGCGAAAAAGAGGAACAAAGAAAGAAAGGGGACAGAAAACAAGCAAACTCTCATGCATTTCTTACTCCTTCAGCTTCAAGTGTGAGTCAAGATGAAGAGGGTGTCGAGGTCACCCCACTACTTGGCGTCCTGGCTGGCATCGTGCTCGTCCTGGCTATCATCGCTGCTGTTGTCATTGCAATTCTAAAGGTAAAATAATCTGTTCTTATTTTCTTATAATGAAAATCCTATTGGATAAGCTAAGTATTATTCCCTGTTTTTATCTTAACGCCCAAGTTCTAACATCTAATTATTATAATTATGAATTTCTGTCTCTATAGATTCCTCAGCTCACTAGTCGCCGTAGGGTGTTACTGCTACCATTGCACCTCATGTGGTGCACTGTAGACATTACTTAAGATTCTTTGCAGCGTCTTTTCGCCCCTAGCTGCAACTCCTTTCATTCCTTTTACTTTACCACCGTTCATATTCTCTTTCTTCCATCTTACTTTCCACACTCGCAGAACAATTGATTCATAGTGCAGCTGCGAAGTTTTCCTCCTGTTACACCTCTAAAACTTCTTTACTGTCAATTTCCGTTTCAAAACTAAATGACCTCATAGGTCCCAGCACTTGGCCTACGGCCTCAGTTCTATATTCTGTTCTATTCTATTATCAACTCACTACTGATTGCATACTGTATTTTTATACGGTTTTTAATTGGTACTGTGATTTTTATTAACACATCCCAGATTTTTATATATATATATATATATATATATATATATATATATATATATATATATATATATATATATATATATTTGTGTGCGTGTGTGGGTGTAGAATAATATTTGATTTCTCGTGCAGTTATTTTTCTTTCCCGTGCCCTGACCTCAACTTTCACCCATTTTAAACTAAAACAAAAAAATGCTTTCTTCCCATTTTAAACTAAGATCTCAGGACGGACAGAAAAAGTGCGGACAGAAAAATTACGGAAGGACACACAAAGACGGCACAATGGTTTCTTTTCAGAAAACTAGAAAGCATGATGGGGATGATCCTTCCAAAACACCACTTAGAGCACAAACACACATCTCTTATTTAATTGTGTGGTTTTGTTAGCAGCGTCCTTACCTTCCAACTGAAAGAGATGGGTTCGATTCTGACGTGAGTCAGAAATATATATATATATATATATATATATATATATATATATATATATATATATATATATATATATATATATATATATATATATATATATATATATATATATATATATATATATATATATATATATATATATATATATATATATATTTATATATATTTGTATATATTAAATCAGTAAGCTACAAACATCCTTTAATATCCAATTCACTCTACCTCGGAAATAATATATTTTCATTATGTTACCAAAGGGGAATTTTTTAGTTGATAATAAGTTCGTCGTATCATGGGCTTGAACCAGCGAAGACAAGAACTCAGGACTACAGTGGACGCATTTTAACCCACGCGGCCAGCAAGTGAGGTATAAGTGGATGTCGTCTTCCAATATACAAATCGCCCGTCGAACTCAGGTGTTTGTATTTGGAGACGATATCCACCCACCTCTGCCATGCTAACCACGTAGTGCGTTTGTCGCACGCAGCCATATTATGACTTTTTTTATCACATCACCGGGGATATTCCCGAGGTGGCGTGGATTTGATATTAAGCGACATTTGTAGCTTCATGATTGTATATAAATCACAGTGTGATAAAAAAATGTCGTAAAAAGAGCTGCGTGTTTCAAAGATACCAAAGAACTACCATGGTCGAGGTGGGTTAATGCCGAAACTAAGTACAATTTCCCCGCTCTCGACGGGTAAATAAAGTACACCAGATTCGGCATTAATTTATACCTCTCTTGATGGCTCAGTGGTAAGGTCGACTAGAGTTGTGGATGGCGCCTCTGTGTCGTGGGATCGAGACTCGGCAGTGCCCGTCCATTTATCACTTATAAATTCCCTTCGGTGATAATTCCCCATCGGGGATATTCCTCAGTACCGTGCATTTGATATTAAGCGACGTTTTAGCTTCATGATTGTATATAAATCACAGTGTGATAAAAAATGTCATATAAATATATATATATATATATATATATATATATATATATATATATATATATATATATATATATATATATATATATATATATATATATATATATATATATATATATATATATATATATATATATATATATATATATATATATATATATATATATATATATATATATATATATATATATATATATATATATATATATATATATATATATATATATATATATATATATATATATATATATATATATATATATATATATATATATATATATATATATATATATATATATATATATATATATATATATATATATATATATATATATATATATATATATATATATATATATATATATATATATATATATATGACTATTTATCACATCACCGTGATTCATATACAATCAGAAAGCTACAAACATCCTGTAATATCCAATTCACTCTACCTCGAAATAATATATTTTCATATATGTTACCGAAGGGAATTTTTAGTTGATAATAAGTCCACCGTCCCGTGGGGTCGAACCAGCGACGGACGAGGAATCAGGACTACAGCGACACACTAACGCAGTTGGCCACAAGAGAGGTATAAGTGAATAACATCTCCCATCATCTCACCCGTCGAACTCAGGTGTTTTGCGTTTTGGAGACGATATCCACCCACCTCTGCCATGTTGACCGTGTGTAGTGCGTTTTGTCGCGTAGCCATATTATGACTATTTATCACATCACCGTGATTCATATACAATCAGAAAGCTACAAACGTCCTTTAATATCAATTCACTCTACCTCGGAAATAATATATTTTCCATATATGTTACCAAGTGGAATTTTTAGTTGATAATAAGTCCACCGTCCCGTGGGGTCGAACCAGCGACGGACGAGGAATCAGGACTACAGTGACACACTAACGCACTCGGCCACAAAGAGGTATAAGTTAATAACATCTCCCATCATCTCGCCCGTCGAACTCAGGTGTTTTGCGTTTGGAGACGATATCCACCCACCTCTGCCATGTTGACCGTGTAGTGCGTTTGTCGCACGTAGCCATATTATGACTATTTATCACATCACCGTGATTCATATACAATCAGAAAGCTACAAACGTCCTTTAATATCCAATTTCGCTCTACCTCGGAAATAATATATTTTCATATATGTTACCAAGGGGAATTTTTAGTTGATAATAAGTCCATATATATATATATATATATATATATATATATATATATATATATATATATATATATATATATATATATATATATATATATATATATATATATATATATATATATATATATATATATATATATATATATATATATATATATATATATATATATATATATATATATATATATATATATATATATATATATATATATATATATATATATATATATATATATATATATATATATATATATATATATATATATATATATATATATATATATATATATATATATATATATATATATATATATATATATATATATATATATATGTATATATATATATATATATATATATATATATATATATATATATATATATATATATATATATATATATATATATATATATATATATATATATATATATATATATATATATATATATATATATATATATATATATATATATATATATATATATATATATATATATATATATATATATATATATATATATATATATATATATATATATATATATATATATATATATATATATATATATATATATATATATATATATATATATATATATATATATATATATATATACATATATATATATATATATATATATATATATATATATATATATATATATATATGTATATATATATATATATATATATATATATATATATATATATATATATATATATATATATATATATATATATATATATATATATATATATATATATGTATATATATATATATATATATATATATATATATATATATATATATATATATATATATATATATATATATATATATATATATGTATATATATATATATATATATATATATATATATATATATATATATATATATATATATATATATATATATATATATATATATATATATATATATATATATATATATATATATATATATATATATATATATATATATATATATATATATATATATATATATATATATATATATATATATATATATATATATATATATATATATATATATATATATATATATATATATATATATATATATATATATATATATATATATATATATATATATATATATATATATATATATATATATATATATATATATATATATATATATATATATATATATATATATATATATATATATATATATATATATATATATATATATATATATATATATATATATATATATATATATATATATATATATATATATATATATATATATATATATATATATATATATATATATATATATATATATATATATATATATATATATATATATATATGTATATATATATATATATATATATATATATATATATATATATATATATATATATATATATATATATATATATATATATATATATATATATATATATATATATATATATATATATATATATATATATATATATATATATATATATATATATATATATATATATATATATATATACATATATATATATATATATATATATATATATATATATATATATATATATATATATATATATATATATATATATATATATATATATATATATATATATATATATATATATATATATATATATATATATATATATATATATATATAAATATATATATATATATATATATATATATATATATATATATATATATATATATATATATATATATATATATATATATATATATATATATATATATATATATATATATATATATATATATATATATATATATATATATATATATATATATATATATATATATATATATATATATATATATATATATATATATATATATATATATATATATATATATATATATATATATATATATATATATATATATATATATATATATATATATATATATATATATATATATATATATATATATATATATATATATATATATATATATATATATATATATACATATATATATATATATATATATATATATATATATATATATATATATATATATATATATATATATATATATATATATATATATATATATATATATATATATATATATATATATATATATATATATATATATATATATATATATATATATATATATATATATATATATATATATATATATATATATATACATATGTATGTATATATATATATATATATATATATATATATATATATATATATATATATATATATATATATATATATATATATATATATATATATATATATATATATATATATATATATATATATATATATATATATACATATATATGTATATATATATATATATATATATATATATATATATATATATATATATATATATATATATATATATATATATATATATATATAAATATAAATATATATATATATATATATATATATATATATATATATATATATATATATATATATATATATATATATATATATATATATATATATATATATGTATATATATATATATATATATATATATATATATATATATATATATATATATATATATATATATATATATATATATATATATATATATATATATATATATATATATATATATATATATATATATATAATATATATATATATATATATATATATATATATATATATATATATATATATATATATATGTATATATATATATATATATATATATATATATATATATATATATATGTAGATAGATAGGCCTCTGTCTATTTGAACCTGTGGTGTAGAAATTGGTTCAGGTTGGTTCCGAGGGAAGATTCTGGGGTTTAAAGGCACGCTCAGAGATAATCTTAGCCTAGGGCTTTAACTAGCTGGCGCCCTTTCTTTTGGTATAGGAGCTGTGACCCCGTCAGGCCAACGGCCCCCCCCTGCACCTGATCAGAAGTAATAAAAGGCCCTGGCGGCAGAAGCTCACTCTCACACAGCCCAGACACAAAGGTAGGAGGTCACGAGTTCAGACATCCCCCCCCCAACCCCTCCTCCTCCTCGCCATGTGGATATAGCTGTCCTTTGCTTTGTACTCCAAGTGCATGGCCAGTATCCACTGCAAGTGGTGAATTGCAAATCCCAGAATGAGCGGAAACTCAATTGCAGCCCTTTATCATCACAAGGGCGCCCTATCTTCCCACAACCGATCTACGACCCAAGAGTACGGCCTTGGTGGGAGGCCTTTGTCTATACACAAAAGTGGACCCCTTGCGGACGCCGCTGAGAAGGACTGGGATAAAGCTCGATGTCGACATCAGCCTTACGCTCCTGCGAAGTGGTAAAGTACTTGGATAGAGTTGCTTAGTCACGTTATTTTTGCCCTTATGCATTTATTAAACTTCTGGGCCTGTAACTTGGACATTCCCTGAGCTTCTTGGTTCAATCCAGGCCCACGTGTTCACTACCTTCTTGCTCTAAGTCACTATTCAAGCCTCGAGGCTGTCCTTGGCGCCCTCAGTGCACCCTCGAGTAAAAGCATTCCCCAAACTCCAGCCTTAGATTGCAACCTGGGTCCCCATATCGTTTCAGAAGGACGATCGTAGCAGAATTCTCCTTGGTCCATGTTCCTGGCATTCCCAAGCTTTTCCTCCCCTCCCCTCTGGAGGACTTTCTACTGCAGCAGCAGTTTAACGTGTTTTTAATTCATTTTCCCTTTGATCTTGTCTGTCATGTAAATATACCATTTTTTGTATCCACTTGTTTCACGCATTTCCCTTTGAGAAAGAGCCCAAAGCTACTGTATAACTCCTTTTATTTTCCTGTTTTATATGCTCCTGGTTATCTTACAAGGCCATTGTAGAGTAAAGCACTGAATATGGAGACTTAAAATTTACCTGCACCAGGAAACATATAAAAATGGCGACCTGACCAGTGATTCTTGTAACGATTGCATCCCCCCCCTCCCCTGTTGTTTGTTTGCATTGCAATTTGTAAAATCAGCAATTAGCTCAGCTAAGCTGGATACGAGACAGATTACGAACCTTTGAAAAGCCAGCGCAACAGGCCAAGGAAATTCTGTGTAAGTAAACTGTGTTTATTTAGCGTGAGACACTTTATCGAACGTGACTAAACCTAGGAATTTTTTTTATAGTATGGCCCATGTCAAAGGAAAACGAGAGAGAAGATCGCCGAAATTTAGCTTTTGAAAGCCTTTACACGCAGCTTGCATGCCATTCGAGTAGGTTATTTAGGCTCTAACCCATTAAAGGAATAGTGCGTGTACTCCTCCTGTGAAAATGTGATTTCGAAATCAAATCCTTAAGTAGGCGCGAGAAATCGACTGCAAACACATGTCCGAAAGTCAGGCTAGCATCGCTGACTCATGTTACTCTCTCTTGTTTAGAAATAGGGCAAAATCGGATATTATGCTAGGCAAAAGCGAAGAAATGGTCGAGTTCAACAAACTTTGTTTTGTTCCCTCCGTTTGGGGAAGTACCGCGCCTGTTTATAAACATTAACTTCATCCATTCATTCATTGAAGACAGCTGGCCCAGCGGCCTATCAGATAAACAGACTGGGAGGCAAACGGCCTTGAATGACATTCATAGCCCAGTTAGTAAATGTGTGAAAATTTGTTTGTTTGATTTTACTTTGACTCCCCTTGGCTTGCTCCGTCAAATTGTTTGCATTATTGGGGGTCTGACATTATATGTTCTGTATTGTTCTGTTTTTTGTTGTTTTGTTTTGTGCTGTTACTATTGCTGTGTGTGATGCATATCTGTTATGATTTGGGATTACCACCCACCTAATTGTCCTTGAGAATAAAACTTTTCCATAAGTAACAAAAAACTAGCGCCTCACTGATCAGACCTCGTTTGTACGGGAATTCTTGGGAGCCTATATATTCCAATCTAGTCCCCAAGTCATCCCGTTTTGTCGGTACCTTGGGAGACCAATCATTCGCTCATTATCGTCCCCAAATAAGCCCGCTTCACCGGTAAATCGGGAGACCTAGATATTCCAATCCTGTCCCCAAGTCAGCCCGTTTTGTCGGTACCTTGGGAGACCAATCATTCGCTCATTATCGTCCCCAAATAAGCCCGCTTCGTCAGTAAATCGGGAGACCTATATATTCCAATCTTGTCCCCAAGTCAGCCCGTTTTGTCGGTACCTTGGGAGACCAATCGTTCGCTCATTATCGTCCCCAAATAAGCCCGCTTCGTCGGTAAATTGGGAGACCTAGATATTCCAATCTCGTCCCCAAGTCAGCCCGTTTTGTCAGTACCTTGGGAGACCAATCATTGCTAACATTATCGTCCCCAAATAAGCCCGCTTCGTCAGTAAATCGGGACACCTATGCCTTCCAATCTACAAGTCAGCCCGTTTTCCATGTCGGTAAACCAGGGAGACCAATCATTTGCTCATTATAGTCCCCACATCAGCCCGCTTCGTTGGTAAATCGGGAGACATAGATATGCCAATCTCGTCCCCAAGTCAGCCCATTTTTGTTGGTACCTTGGGAGACCAGAGAATTACCATTCCTAATTCCCCGCTGTAGCCTGCTGCGCCAGGGTGGGAGATCATTCATACGGGGAAAATTCAAAATTCCCACAGCTCTGGAAGATTAATTCTGTGTATTACTTGCGTCCTCTCCCACCTGCAAAATGTCGACAAGATCTCAGCAGAGCGAGGATTTCAAGTTCTTCATGTCCTCCGGGAAGGAACTCTGTCTTTCTGGGAGAGAACTAAGAAACTGGGTACAGGAGAGGATGGACGTGATACAGGCAGAAAGGGAGGCCCAAGAGAGACAAGAAGAAGCGGAGAGACAGTAACAAGAAGCGGAGAGACAGGCTCAAGAGAAAAGAGAAGCCGCGGAAAGGGAAGAAAGGGACAAGCCCATGAACTTGCGGTGCTGTAATGGCGTGGCCCTTCGCCTCCATCTGCCACCCAGGATGATGAGCGCTAGCCAGGCTATCGCCTGCATGCCAAATGGATGGAGACCGAGCGAGGTGTGGCTCAACAATGTTCGCCCGAGACAGTCTTAAAGGCCTGCCCTGAGTGCAGCCGAACTCTCCCTGGTGATGGGCAAGTTCCTTGGAGGGATAGGCCCTTATTGCCTACAAAGCTCTCCCGCCAGAAAAGCAAGAAAATTGGGACGTCGTCTGCCAGACTATTGCCAAGGCGTTTAAATAACCCCTGAACGCTGGAGGAGGTGCTGGCGAGGGCAAGTTAAGGAAGTAAACCAGACCTGGGCAGACTGGGCCTACCAGTCTGAGCGTGCCCATGCCAAATGGTTCAAGTCTGTGGGGGTTATGACCCTCAACGAGGCCATTGAACAAATGAAGATAGAGCACTTCCTACTCTACGACCCTCCGGCCCTCGCCACGCACATCGCTGAGAAGGAGCCCCAGACCTTAGCTGATTGCTGCCGGTTAGCTGACGTCTGAGATACCCATCACCCGCTGGAGAGCTCCCCGAGGAAGAAGCTTCAGCCACCCTCCTGGCTCTCAGGTGCCCCTCAGCAAAAAAGAATGGGCACTCATGTTAGAAACCCGCAGTATGTGGGTACTGCAAAGATAGGGCACCCCAAGAACAGTGCCGGAGTAAACCACCGTATTGAAAGCCTTCTACCCCCATCACATAACCTCCCTCCCCTCTGCGGGGCAGTGCGAATTGATTATTTCAGTAAAACTTACTTTGCACTTCTTGCAGTCTCTATGGGCATTCTGCAACATGGGCAAATGCCCTAACAATAACTCCCGCCCGCCTCCGCACCCCTTAGCGGTGACTAATTTAGTACCTGGGCCCCTGCAGAAGGTCCCATCTATGTAGCCCCTCCCGCGGTAATACTACCCAGCGCCGAGTTAAGGCATTATTGACGACTTGGGCCATTTCTTTCCCTCATAAGGAAGACAGAATTCCGTATGGGGGTGGTGATAAGCAGACCGGGACTTAGTAACGATCAAGGGAGTGAATCGCTTTTAAATGATCCTCCCTACGGTCCAACTGAGGGTCACCAGACCCTGAAGAACCAGGTCACTCTGTCTTGCCGTAGCGAAACACATTCCAGGAGGCTATGACGTTCTCCTGGGCCAGGACTTTACATCCCCCTCCAAACTACGACAATTCTGGGGTCCAAATTCCCCAAATAATCCTCCAAATCATCCAGTGCCCGGCACTTGCCCAGTGTCAGTGCCAAGGCCCCAGCCAGATTCCCTTCAGAAGAATCTCGCCTTTCAACTCCTCTGCCAGTGCCACTTGGGCGCACTGAGCCGTGCCAATTCCATCCAGACAGGCGACCACTACCACATCGCTACCAGCGCCAGTGCCAATGTCAGTGCCAGAGCATGCCCTGATCCCCTCCAAGTCCATCCAACTCCAAATCCCTCTCTTTCGCCGCCCTGGTGCTGCTGCCAGTGTCGGTAAAAAAAAGACGCCTTCCTTCTCTGACCCTGCGGGGGCTCACCCCAGGCACACGGATTCGCAACCCGGGCCTGAGTTGGTCACCACTGCATGCGCGTCAACCACGCCCCTCCGTCCGCCCCCTCTCTGCCTCAGAAAGATTCTCCCGGCCAAGTCATGATTCTGCCCTGCTTCACTGGCCTAGGTGAATTCTGTGAGCTGGAATGATTCTTTGGTATAGGAGCTGTGACTCGGTCAGGCCATCGCCCCCTGATACCCCGGATCAGAAGTAATGAAAGGCCAAGGCGCCAGAAGCTCACTCTCACACAGCCCAGACACAAAGGTAGGAGGTCACGAGTTCAGACATCCCCAACCTCTCCTTGTCGCCATTGGATATAGCTGCCCTTTGCTTTGTACTCCAACCACATGGCCAGTATCCACTGCAAGTGGTGAATTGCAAATCCCAGAGCGAGCGGAAACTCAACTGCAGCCCTTTATCATCACAAGGTTCGCCCTCCTTCCCGCAACCGATCTACGACCCAAGAGTACGGCCTTGGTGGGAGGCCTTTGTCTACACACACACTCACGTGGATCCCTTGCGGACGCCTCTGAGAAGGACTGTGACGAAGCTCGATATCGATGTCGTCCTTATGCTCCTGCGAAGTGGTAAAGTACCCGGAAAGAGTTGCTTAGTCACGTTATTTTCGCCCTTGTGCATTTATTAAACTTCTGGGCCTGTAACTTGGATATCCCCTGAGCTTCTTGGTTCAATCCAGGCCCACGTGTTCACTGCCTTCTTGCTCTAAGTCACTAGTCAAGCCTCGAGGCTGTCCTTGGCGCCCTCAGCGCACCCTCGAGTAAAAGCATTCCCCAAATTCCAGCCTTAGATTGTAACCTGGGTCCCCATATCGTTTCAGAAGGATGATCGTAGCAGAATTCTCCTTGGTACATGTTCCTGGCATTCCCAAGCTTTTCCTCCCCCCCTCTGGAGGACTTTCTACTGCAGCAGCAATTTAACGTGTTTTAATTAATTTTCCCTTTGATCTTGTCTGTCATGTAAATATACCATTTTTTGTATCCACTTGTTTCACGCATTTCCCTTTGAGAAAGAGCCCAAGCTACTTGTAACTCCTTTATTTTCCTGTTTTATATGCTCCTGGTTATCTTACAAGGCCATTGTAGAGTAAAGCACTGAATGTGGAGACTTAAAATTTACCTGCACCAGGAAACATATTAAAATGGCGACCTGACCAGTGATTCTTGTAACGATTGCATCCCCCTCCCTGTTTGTTTGTTTGTATTGCAATTTGTAAAATCAGCAATTAGCTCAGGATACAAGACAGATTACGAACCTTTGAAAACCAGCGTTTCCAAGGAAATTCTGCCTTAAGTAAACTGTTTTATTTAGTGAACACTTTATTTTGAAAACGTTAAACCTTCTTTGTTTTTTTTATAGTATGGCCCATGTCAAAATCGAAAACGAGAGAGAAGATCGCCGAAATTTAGCTTTTGAAAGCCTTTGCAACAGCTTGTTTGCCATTCGATTGTATATTTATTTAGGCTCTAACTCATTAAAGGAATAGTGTGTTATTCCTTAGTGAAAATGTGATTTTACAAATCAAATCGTAACTAGTTGCGCGAGAAATCGACTAAACACATGTCCGAAAAGTCAGAACGTTTTCATCGCTGACTCATGCTTTGTCTCTCTTGTTTAGAAATAGGGCAAAATCTTATATTATGCTAAGGCAAAAAGCGAAGAAATGGTCGAGTTCAACAAACTTTGTTTTGAACCTCCTCTCCGTTTGGGGAAGTACAGGGCTATTTATAAACATTAACTTCATCCATTCATTCATTGTTTTCTTTGAAAGCTGGCTGCAAAAATCTTTTCTAAACAGACTGGGTCAATGAAACGCCTTGACATGACATTCACCCCCAGTTAGTAAATGTGTGAAAATTTGTTTGTTTGATTTTACTTTGACTCCCCTTGGCTTGCTCCGCCAAATTGTTTGCATTATTCTCTGGTCTGACATTATATGTTGACCACTGTCCCATTCTGTTTTTTGTTTGTTTTGTTTTGTGCTGTTACTATTGCCTGTGTGTGATGCATATCTGTTATGAATTTGGGATTACCACCCACCTAATTGCCATTGAGAACGGCGGCCTTTTCCCATAAGTAAGTAAAACTAGCCCTCTTCCGCTACTGCTAAATACTTGGGAGCCTATATATTTAATCTAGTCCCCAAGTCATCCGGCAGAAGTCGGTATCCCTGGGAGACCAATCATTCGCCCATTATCGTCCCCAAATAAGCCCGCTAGTCACCGATAAATCGGTTCAGATTTTGCCTAGATATTCCAATCCTGTCCCTTGGTCAGCCCGTTTTGTCGGTACCTTGGGAGAAAAATCATTCAATCCCCAAATCGTCCCCAAAATAAGCCCGGCTTCGTCAGTAAATCCTGTAGACCAATCCTTACAACTCCAATCTTGTCCCCAAGTCAGCCCCTTTTGTCGGTACTTCTACGGAGACCAATCGTATTTTCATTAATCGTCCCCAATTAAGCCCGCTTCAAACATAAATTTTTATACCTAGATATTCCAATCTCGTCCCCAAGTCAGAGCCCTTTGTCAGTACCTTTTTTGGAGACCAATCATTCCTCATTATCGTCCCCAAATAAGCCCATTTTCGTCAGTAAATCGAACCTATATATTCCAATCTTGCCCCAAGTCAGCCCGTTTTGTCGGTACCTTGGGAAAATCATTTGCTCATTATAGTCCCCACAGCCTGTGTTGTTGGTAAATGGGAGACATAGATATGCCAATCCATCGTCCCCAAGTCAGCCCATTTTTGTTGGTAACTTATCTGACCAGAGAATTACCATTCCTAATTCCGCTGTAGCCTGCTGGCCAGGGTGAGATCATTCATAAGGGGAAAATTCAAAATTCCCACAGCTCTGAAGATTAATTCTGTGTATTACTTGGTCCTCTCCCACCTGCAAAATGTCGAAAGATCTCAGCAGAGCGAGATTTCAAGTTCTTCTGTCCTCCGGGAAGGAACTCTGTCTTTCTGGGAGAGAACTAAAAACTGGGTACAGGAGATAACTGGACGTGATACAGGCAGAAAGGAGCCCAAGAGAACAAGAAGAAGCGGAGAACAGTAACAAGAAGCGGAGAGACAGGCTCAAAGAAAAAAAGGGAAGCCGTTGAAAGGGAAAAAGGGACAAATAGTGAACTCCTTCACCACTGTGAAACAATGGCGGGCCTTCGCCTCCATCTGCCACCCAGGGATGAGCCTTCAGCCAGGCTTTCATTGTTGCCAAATTGGATGAGACTGAGCCCAGGTGGCTCAACACTGCCGAGACAGTCTTAAAGGCCTCCCCTGAGTGCAGCCGAACTCTCCTGGTGATGGGCAAGTTCCTGGAGGGAAGGCCCTTTGCCTACAAAGCTCTCCCGCCAGAAAAGCAAGAAAATTGGGACGTCGTCTGCCAGACTATTGCCAAGGCGTACGAAATAACCCCTGAACGCTGGAGGAGGTGCTGGCGAGGGCAAGTTAAGGAAGTAAACCAGACCTGGGCAGACTGGGCCTACCAGTCTGAGCGTAATGTCATCATGCCAAATGGTTCAAGTCTGTGGGGGGTTATGACCTCAACGAGGCCATTGAACAAATGAAGATTTAGCACTTCCCTCTTATCGACCAGTCCGGCCTCGCCACGCACATCGCTGAGAAGGAGCATCCAGACCTTAGCTGATTGCTGCCGGTTAGCTGACGCCTGGTTCATAACCATCACCCCAATGGAGAGCTCCAAAGGAAGAAGCTTCAGCCACCCTCCTGGCTCTCAGGTGCCCTCAGCAAAAGAATGGGCACTCCTCGAAACCCGCAGTATGTGGGTACTGCAATAAGATAGGGCACCCCACCGAACAGTGCCGGAGTAAGCCCACCGTAAATGAAAAGCCTTCTCCCCACCCCCATCACATAACATGCCTCCGCCCTCCCCAGGGCATCAGGGCTGAATGATTATAGTAAAACTTACTGCACTTCTTGCAGTCTCTAAAAAAATTCTGCAACATGGGTGAAATGCCCTAACAATAACTCCAAACCTGCCTCAAGTCTTCCAGCTTGACTAATTCCAATCCTGGGCCCTCCTGCAGAAGGTCCATCTATGCAAATGATCAGTCCCGCGGTAAAAATACCCAGCGCCGAGTTATTATTATTCGATGACTTTATTATTAGATTTCCCTTATTATTAAGACAAATTCCATTTTGGGTTGGTGATAATTAGGTCTTATTTAGTAACGATCAAGGGAGTGAATCGCTATATAAAATGATCCTCCCATGGTCCAACTGAGGTCACCAGACCCTGAAGAACCAGGTCACTCTGTCTTGCCGAGGTAAACACATTCCAGGAGGCTATGACGTTCCCCTGGGCCAGGACTTTACATCCCCTCCAAACCACGAGACAATTTGGGGTCCAAATTCCCAAATAATCCTCCAAATCAAGTCTGTGCCCGGCACTGCGGCTCAGTGTCAGTGCCAAGGCCCCAGCCAGATCTCCCTTCAGAAGAATCTCGCCTTTAACTCCTCTGCCAGTGCCACTTGGGCGCACTGAGCCGTTTTCAATCTATCGTCCATCCAGACAGTACGAGACCACTACCACATCGCTACCAGCATTTGTGCCAATGTCAGTGCCAGAGCATGCCCCATGATCCTCCAAATTAATCAACTGTAAACCCCCTCTTGTTCACCCGGCCTGGTATTGCTTCCATGTCGGTAAAAGAGATACGGTTAACTTCTTAAAGGAATTGATGATATTGTCTAAACCCAAAGGCCATTCGCAACCCGGGCCTGAGTTGGTCACCACTACATGGTCCAAACCTCCCTCCGTCAATATCAATCTCTCCCGCCGATAATACCTTCGGTCATGATTCTGCCCTGCATTGGGCCAATCCTCATGTGAGCTGCGCTGAATAATGTCCGAGCTGCGAACATTCTTTTGGATATCAGCAACCCCCATTGTCCTTCGGCCCCCCCTGAAGTGAATCAGTTAAGTAATGAAGTGTTCACGGAATTACCAGAAGGTCTGTGGGCGATCAGTCCACACAGCCCAGAAGGACCTGTGCAAACTTGGAGTCCACATCATTCGAAAAACCCCTGGCACCTTGTCATCCAGTACTTGAGGATTATAACCTCCCACTATCTTCTTCCTTGCGTTTGTAAAATCTGTCGAAACCACATAATACTTAATTACCACCATTCACCCCTTTAAAATGCATTCATCAGTTTCGCCGGTAATCATCTTCCTGAAGGCATCGCCTTTTCCTTCCAGCCAGTTATCATGGACCCTTAAGATTCATCTATTTATTTCTTTGGTGGGAGGCCTTTGTATTTGTTACACACACACACACACACAAGCTTCTGCCCTGCGGAATGTCCTTTGTAATATCAGCGACTGAGAAGGATCATAAAGTGTTTGGTTTTCTTTTTAATTCGAACATAAATTTTGCATTCTGTCCATCCCTTTCATTTGTTTATTTTTCCATTCATGCTAAATATCTTTTATTTATACCTGGAGGAAGTCGTTTAAAATCTCCAACCCGGTGAAAACCTCAATTAATCAGTCAACGATAATTCCTTTCTTGAGATATTATGCTCATTGTGTTTTCACATTGTCCACTCATCTCTGATGAATTGAATATTGAAACTTGATGGTTAGTAAAGGAGATATCATTTATCCAACGATGATTGTCATTTTATACTTCCTCTTCAATCAGGCCCCACATGTATTTCCTGTAGCAGTAAACCTGATTTACATTTGTTTTCATTTTACATCCTGTCACTATTTTATTTTTTGTTTTATTTTTGTGACTTTTATGTTCTTTGTATATTTTGTCTTGAGAATAGACTCAGAAAGTAGTAAAGCATTTGAGAATCATATTTATGAAGTATTTCCAGCACATAATTAGTTTAAGTAAGGGTCCCCTATTTTATGTTCAAAATGGATAAACTTTAAGTTTGTCGTTTATTATCAGATTTTTGCAAGTGAAGTATTCTTGCAGTATTCTATGGAACCTGTCCTAGATTCTAGTCAGTTGTTCTTTGCTCATTTTGCTTTATTTTTCTTCTCATTTGCAGGTGCTTTCATCTTGCATCTTAGCACCAAAATAAATCTAAAATCACCCTCCTTCTGCTTTTCTTGGCCTAGTCAAGTGATTTTTGAACCCAGTGAGAGGTTTGTAATCCACGTGGTTCCGGCCAGCATATTCTTAAGGCACGCTGAGGAGATAATCTTGCCCTCAGTTTACTGTTGGCGCCCTTTCTTTTTCATAGTTTGGACTGGGTCAGGTTCGCCCCCTTCAGAAGTAATGAAAGTTTGCCCAGAAGCTCAGACACACAGCCCAGACTGAATGTGGAGGTCACGAGTTTAATTTAAATCCATTTTTTCCGCCACGCCCCTTGACAGACTGATTGTTTTCCACATGGCCATCATTGCAAACAAATATACAGAGCGAGGGAAACTCAACTGCAGCCCTCCGATCATCACAACGCCCTTCCCTCCGTAACTGATCCTGGAAGAGTACGTCTTTGGTGGGAGGCCTTGTCTACACACACAACATGGCTCCTTGGGAGAAAGAAGGACTGATGGAAGCTCGATATAGATGTCGTCCTTATGTACTAAAGTATTGAAAGAGTTGATTAGTCACGTTATTTTTTCCAATTGCTGTTTTATTAAACTTCTTTCTGTAACTTGGATATCCCTAGCTTCTTGGTTCAATCCAGGCCCACGTGTTCACTTCCTTCTTGCTCTAAGTCACTAGTCAAGCCTCGAGGCTGTCCTTGGCGCCCTCAGCTGCATCCTAGTAAAAGCATTCCCCAAATAATGACACCTTCATTGTAACCTTCCCCATATCATTTCAAAGGATGATCGTAGCAGAATTCTCCTGGTACGTGTTTCTGGCATTCCCAAGCTTTTCCTCCCCTCTGAGGACTTTCTACTGCAGCAGCAATTTAATTTTTATAAATTAATTTTCCCTTTGATCTTGTCTGTCATGTAAATATACATATTTTTGTATCCACGTGTTCCACATATTTCCCTTTGAGAAAGAGCCCTGGGCTATGTAACTTTTTATTTTCCTTGTTTTATATGCTCCTGGTTATCTTACAAGGCCATTGTAGAGTAATTTTCTGAATGTGAGACTTAAAATTTACCTGCACCAAAACACACACACACACACACACACACAGAAAATATATATGTATATATATATATATATATATATATATATATATATATATATATTGGCTATATGTATATATATATATATATATATATAGTATATATATATATATATATATATTATATATATATATAGGCTATAATAAATTATTATTATCCCAAGTGATCAAGTTTTTCGAATTATATATTACACAAATAATCAACAAATCTGGTTATTACACAAATGATAATACCAAAAGTTACCTCACATCGACCTGATACTTGAAACATAACAAAGAGTCGACTGAATATCTAAAGGTACAATGATCCCATAAACTTACTTATCACTGGAGAAAATCAATGTAACTTTATCAAGTTATGGATGAGGTAACAAATATTAAGTTATATCCAGATTAGTGGAATATAGGTTTCACTTCAATCACCACTGTAGCTGTCTCTCTGGTTCTGTTTTACCTAGATAAGTATGGTAATCAAAATGAAATGCTATGTTTTAAAAACTTTAAACAAACAGGTTTATTTCTAAGTTCAAAAGTTATATGTAAAGTTTACAATCTCAAAAGATTTACCATTAATTGACAACAGTGTAAGATTTAAGTATCTCTTAATCAAGTTTAATTCACAAAACTTTAATTTATCAAGAAAACAATCTGGTTATGTAAGAATCAAACTATTAGCTATCACTTAAGTGCCAAACATTTACCTGTTTCAACAATTACAAACAGCCACCAAAATATTGCTGATTAAAATCCACATAACATTCTCTAAAATCTCTATAACAGGTAGGCACTAACAAAATGCTAAGAAATTACCAGGAAAACACAGCAACAATAAAATCATAATAATGATAGCACAGACATATAAGAATGCGATACACAAAAATGAAAATACCACAATCACCAATAATGTGTTTCAAAACTACATCAATCTTTTATATAACTTTCCCTATAAAAAGAAAAGTTAGATTTACATCTTTCTAAGACTTATTCAAACACAACAATTCTCTTTTACCAAGAATATCACTTAATAAAACTCAATATTCGCCACATTACCTTTTATAAACATCACACCAATATATATCTCCTCTTCAACACTTGTACAAAATAATATTCCTGGTCACCTTCTACAAAATTAACACACTCCTGAGGTGAGTTTAACAGTTTAACAGAGCTTTTACAGACACTTCTGTTATTCCTATTATATATAACGGGGGAGAGAGAGAGAGAGAGAGAGAGAGAGAGAGAGAGAGAGAGAGAGAGAGAGAGAGAGAGAGAGAGAGAGAGAGAGGGAGGTCTGGCTTTATTGCCCCTTGCCAGCAGACTGATCTGATGCCTTTTGGAACACTGGTTTTTAAGTTTCGTAGGCCAAGAATACACATAGGGTGTTCACAGAGAATACACATGTATGAATACACCTACACACACATATACAAAGTATACTCGTATACACGATTGGACTCGAAGCGAAACTAACCTTATTGACACTTCCTGGTTCAGGGTTCACAAAACCTTTTGTCAGCTTGAGGCAGCTGGGCACACATTAGATACAAAATAACACCACTTATCGGTTATTCCTCTTTCTCTTTCTCAGTTTACGAACAGAATAGGCATAGGCAGAGTTAATAACGATGGAATAAATATACAGTGATAAAGACATAACAGTTAACTCGCCAACTGGGTGACAGCTTGTCACAATAACAAAAGTAAATGCTTTTTCCCTAAGCCACCTGAACAAACAGAGAAGCAAGCCTTTATTCTTTCTCTCGGCAGACAGGATGTAGTGATCTGATAAACTTGTCAAAATACAATTTCAAAAGATTAAACAAAAGGGGAAAAGTATCCCATAGAATCATAAGTTTACATAACACACAACATATCTGTAAGAAAAGACATTTTAAAATCACGTCTTCACAACAAATGACGAATCTTGCAAGCAAAAAATCAAAAATTTTCACAGAGACATTACAAACACTTACAAAATGGTTAGCGAGTGTGCTTGGAGCGTAGGAGAATAAATCCTCCAGTTGAACTCGCTCCAAAAGCTTGTCGAACATAGTTACATTATGAGCTTCTAGCCAATGCTTGTAGTGTCTCCCTTTATGATAATTCCAATCCATCCAGGATTGTCTCCAATGGTCTGATGTGATTTTGTATGCTTTATTAACAGCCTTCCGGACTATGGTAAGGTCTCCTTGTTCCGTGGCTGTCAAAGCATGAAGAGCAACTAAGTCCTTTCCACCCATATGCTTTCTTAATATTAAAACTATCTCCATTGCATTGGGGGTGAAATTCTCAAAGACTTTCTCTATGTGATCAAGCCATGCATCAGGTTCATTGTCTGACCATTTCTGGTTAAGGATGCTCATGTTTGACAGGGTTGACTGGGGAGCAGCGGAAGCAGGTTCTCAGTCGCATGTTAGGCGAGTACCATGGCATTTGCATGGCAAGCTTGCTCAAGGGCCAACTCATGGCTACGTTGTTCTTCTCTTGCTTTTCTCTCTGCTTCGGTGAGAGTGGTTTTCTCCTGAGCCAAGTTTAGCTCATGTTGACGCTGCTTCTCCTCCTTCTCTTCTCTCTCATTCTTTGCTCTAGCTACCAGTTCATCTATCCAGGCAGTCAGTTGCTCTCCCCTGAGACCCCTGGCCTGTCTGAGCCCTTGGAAGGTCTGGTAGTCTTCGACATAGGTAGGCTTGATACTGTTTGAGAGGTACACCAGTAAATACTAAGACATACAGTAGCTGCATGGGAGAGGCTAGAATGGTGAGTGCTGGACAAATGGCACTGATTCAAAGTATGATGGTTGGAGTGTAGAACAGGCTTGGTAATATGAAGTGAGAACCAAGATGACCCACCAGGGTAGAAAGTAGGAAAGAAGGGCCGAGACGGGTCCGCAGTTTGTGAGACTAAAGGAATTGCCAAGGCAGGGTATAGGAAAGAAGATGAGAGAAAGAAAATCCACTGGTTGGTCCCGAAGGACGTAGGCTTGTTCACACGAATGTGTGTGGCACTAAGTCGAATGCTTGGTAGTGGCTCTGACGATAATACTAGAGACCGAGTGGTGGGGAATGCCAGCGAGGGCAGCACTCTTGGTAAGTTTTGATAGTTTGCATCCAGTCGTGATTTAGCAGACATGAAAGGCAGCACTTAATGTGCATTGTTTTTGTTGGGGAAGTCAATATGAATACTCCAGCTTCATTAGCCTTTAAGTATTTTAGCTACTCGCGATATGGGTTGTCGTCGAGTGCAGAGGTTTTTGTTCAAAGGAACGGGGTTATGGCACGAAAGGGTGTGGTTTTATGCTCGGAAGGAGCAGGTTTGTTAGAGGTTCCGTTGGACGTTGGTTGGTTCACAAGGAACGGGATGGAGTTTTCAGAGAACACTGGTGCCACTCTAAAGTGCAGAGTTTTGTTAGTTCCAAAGAATGGGCTTTATTAGTTCTGAAGAACAGGTTATGTGTGAGTTGCGCATGCACGGACAAGGCTGGCTATAACGTGAAAATTAGATTGTTCATTAGAACATGGCTCTCATATAAAGAAATTTAATTTTAGGCTGTTCAAAAGAACATTGGAAACTTGCACACAGACAAAACTGGCTACTGTACAAGTTGGTATTGTGGTTCCTTGGTAAAGTTTTGTCATGCACAGATGGCTCGAATGATTAACTGTTGACCACTATGTGTAGTTGGTTCTGTAGAACGTATTCTCTTGATGCAAACATGCGCAAGACGTAGATTACTGGGTTCATTGGGTTTGAGTCCGACAAATCAGCTCGTAAGTTTGCTCCTGACAGTCCCCCATCAAGAGGAAGCCATGAAAATATGGTACATCAATGGCAGGTGAACTTGGAAAGGTTTTTAAATAATGTAGTTTGGTTAAGTTATAAGTTTCTGGTAGAATCCTAATAAATGGCTTTATTCATAATAGGGTTTGGAACTGCAGGTTACAATTGTAAAGCGTATAGTCTGTATCTACATAAATTCCACAAAGTTACAGTTATGTGACATGAACAAATATAAAACGTAGTCTCCCGAGTGAGTATACGCAAATATCAAATGATGATATACAAATGATGATAATGCAAAATTTTGTGATTTCTTCCACTAAGAATGAATTTTAAACATGATGTGTGACAGTAGCATTTACGTTAGCGTGTGACAGTTCAGTGGTTGAGTGATGGACCAGCTGTTGAGTGTAGGGGAAGCGAGGCAGCTGTCCTCCCCGAACGACCTTCACATTGACTTTAAAGGAATGTGAATACAATTCGCTTGCTTTGTTAACATATGAGATTTCTTCACAAATGTTTATGTTAGTATTATTTGTATTACGGCGCAGAAGATGTTGAGTAACATTGGATAACTTGAGCAGGTAAAGATGTCATAGAACAAATAAAATCATAAAATACAAATTGGTTATTAAGCAAAGGTGTGTGAGCAGAGACGATGCACGAGTGTTGTCTGCCTACCTAACAGAGGTTGCCAGATACCTCTTCTTAACTAAGGCTATTGTAAGTTTTCTAAGGGAATTCTTGCACTTTCCTGGAATTTTAACGTTGATCACTTATTATTACTTCACTGCCTAGCTAATTCCTAGCCACTAAAGACGTGTAGTCTCATTACAGCATGCACTAAGGATAAATACAGCTAAATACATGCATGTCTGGCAATAAGCTTTCTCTCTCTCTCTGAGTGAACTTTAAAGATACGGCAATGCGGTTACACTCAAATATGCTACAAACATCTAGGACACAGTATTAAGGTTGCAATGGAATTCAAAGAAAATACTTATGCTGTGTATCTTTCCATGGGTGACAAAGTAAGTTACTAAGGGGATATGAAGTTCCTTGTGATCGTAAACACTCAGACTTAACCAGCAAAAGCTTATTAGTTCGAGATGAAGTTGCACTGTTGAGCCATGCAACATCATGCAAAATTGCAATGATCCTGGCAAGGTCACCACTTATATGAGCCTAGCCCAGGGTTGGTCTGTCTAGCCCTAAACTTAATCTAAACTTATCTGGCCACTTGGCTAAACTCATAAAAAGAAGTAAGTTAACAATAAATTAAATGGTTTGAAAAGAAATGCAAGACTTCACTAATTAGATTTTATTAAAAAGATCAGAAGGATATTGCAAAGGGAGCTCCTCACTAGCTCCTTGGCACTGATATCACATTAGTCACTAAACAAATAGTGCCAATATCAAAAGACTTTATGATCTATGGTGAAATTTCTTAACTATAGAATTAATTCTACTCTGAAACAAATCACATTGTGGTGGGGCCTGTAAAGATAAGTAAATATACAGGAACTCTGCCATGTAGGCATATAAGTCTTCAGAGATTACTTTTGAGGTGTTCTTCCATGTTGGGAATTCAGGAATTGGCACCGCGAATGAACAGGTAGACACACAGCATCAAAAAGCATATTCTGCAAGACAAGTTTACTGTCATTTTGTTGCAAAGAAAAACAATATAAAATAAAATAACAAATGCTATGAGATGCTTACGTTACTCGAAATGAAAAACACTAACACTTCACTTATTTTCTGAGAACTCCAAGGGGCGGAAATATTAGAAAAATTAAAATTATAGTGGAAGAATGGGTGTCATAACAAACTCCAAACCCAGACTGTACCTTTCCCATAGGATGCGTTGTCTTGCTGTGTAGGCCAGACTTTACAATAAGGCAAGGGACTTTGGTGGGACTATGTTATCACAACAAAGTTTGACTGGGTCAGAAAGGGGGAGGGCAGTCGGAGACCGACCCAGCAAGGACTCTACTCTGATTCTGGCTGGTAATGAACTCCTCGTGTGACCCCTGGTCAGAACCTTCTATAGCCTCTGCTCCCATCTTACAGTCTCTGTCCCGTTCGTGGCATTTTGTCCATTAACTCGCTGGTTCCTGTGTTTTGGTGGTATCCACAAGAACAGTGCTGGAATAAGAGAGGATGAGCAGAGTTTTTTTGTAAAGGTGCCAAGGATTTAGCTGGTGCTAATGTCTTGAATAGTCATTTGATTACATGTTTATTCCCAACGTTTCGTAATCCATGATTACATCATCAGGGGTTCTAGAATTAAAAAAGAAAGAGTATTGACAATAAAGATTACGAAAAAAAATATACAAAGGTAAAGTCAGAACATAAAAAACGACAATCAACTTAAATTGGAATTTTTTTACGCAAAGGGCACCAAGGAACAGGCAAGCACTGAGAAATTAATTAAAACAAATAGAACATATAAAAGACAAGTAAAAAATATTTAAAATATTCATATCTTAAAACACTTAAATTTAAAATCATATGACGGAAACAAATAAATCAATAAATAAAAGTGACTAAGGGTATGGAGCCAACCTGTCAGTATGACACAAATAAAGAAAATGGTGTGTTCGAAAAAAAAAACAATAAAAACATTATTATTACGACAGGTATAAAGGAACAGCCAACCCAGACCACTCCAACATCAGAAGTCGCACAAAATTTTGTAAAACTCCCATTGAAAGCAAAGATTTTTGTATAATTGGACGAATTTCTAGCAGACTGGAACTACCAATACTCAAGTCTCTGATGATAAAACAGCTTATTCCGAAATTGAACACTTAGATTTCGTCTGTTCCTTTATACCTGTTGTAATAACAATGTTATTGTTGTTTTGTTTTTCTTTTGAACACCTCATTTTCTGTATTTGTGTCGTACTGACAGGCCGGTTCAATACCCTTAGTCACTTGTATTTATTGATTTATTTGTTTCCTTCATGTGATTTCAAATTTTAGTGTTTTAAAATATAAATATTTTAAATATATTTTTTTTTTACTTCTGTTTTATATGTTCTATTTGTTTTAATTAACTTCTCAGTATTTGCCTGTTCCTTGGTGCCCTTTGTGTAAAAAATTTCCAATTCAAGTCGATTGTCGTTTTTTATGTTCTGACTTTGTCTTTGCATGTTTTTTTTCGTATTTTTTTGGTGTCAATGCTTTTATTTGTTTTTTAATTCTAGAACCCCTGATGATGTAATCATGGATTACGAAACGTTGGGAATAAACATGTAATCAAATGACTATTCAAGAGTATTCCTGTCCGCCTTCCCGTCTGATGTGTGTGTGTATGTATATATATACATATATATATATATATATATATATATATATATATATATATATATATATATATATATATATATATATATATATATATATATATATATATATATATATATATATATATATATATATATATATATATATATATATATATATATATATATATATATATATATATATATATATATATATATATATATATATATATATATATATATATATATATATATATATATATATATATATATATATATATATATATATATATATGTATATATATGTATATGTATATATATGTATATATATATATATGTATATATATATATATATATATATATATATATATATATATATATATATATATATATATATATATATATATATATATATATATATATATATATATATATATATTGTCGGATTCTCCTTCTATACCTTTTCTTACACGCGGCAATCTAAGGTAACGTGGAACCAGGGTTTGGTGTTTGGTTTCTATCTTTTGTGGGAACACTGATTGATTTTATATATTATTTGTATCACTCGATTTAAAGCTTAGGTGGGAAATTACAAAACTAACTCCCGTTCTTTCTTTATTTGTACTCTTCGTATTACAGGTTTTCCACCTATTTAATGGAACTTGAAACTGATATGTTATGAGCAGAGACTTAACGATCGGGATAACTGTTTATACAATAACCTGACTTCTTGGTGTCAACCGTGACGTCACATTTTTGGGTATGTCCTAAATTTCTATGGCATTGCCTCTTCTGCTCCAATTTAGACTTTTTGGAAGTGTGTATTCCATACTTCTTGCTTTTTATTGGCTAACAGGATGTTTGTAAGACATCCTCCAACTCTTGGCCCTGAAGTTATCTAATTGTCCAAGTCATACAGGCCTATGATGGTGGGAGTAGCATATTTTCTGGGACCCTCCTTTGAAAATTATGGGTGGAGATTTCTCATGCCCTGTATTTAAACATTTGTTTTCTTTCAAAGGTCAATTGCTTTCCAAAGCTGAACCAGCTGTGATTTGTTCTTCACACCTCGTTAGTTTTGTATTGCTCTCGGAGTTTTCAGTCGAGCTTTGTTTGACAAGGAACAAGCTTTATGAAAATAAGGGTCAACTTTTGGTTCCTTTACTGCGAGCCTTAAAGAAATATGATATTTTCACTTCAAAAATATGTCTCTCTGTTATGCCACTAAAGTCTCAATACTATATTTCGAAAGCAATATAGTCCTGATACAGTCTTGGCCACACTATCTAGCTGGCTCCTGACAGCTTTCTAACTAAACAAAATAGTGTGAACTATGAGGACTCCTAACGACTTGTAAATTTAGAGTGACAAATTCATCCTATAAATCTGACTTTAAGTAATTAAAACAATCACACACGATGTTCAAAAGAGCAAAGAAATATTAGCAGTCGTCTATCCAAGTTACATTTGCATTTACTCAGTTCTCTCCTACAAATGAATGACCTTATTTGTATCTTGACTGTATTCAAACATAGCGTAACTGACGTGTGTATCGTACTTGTGTACATTTTGCTTGACTTTATCAATGTAAGTATAAACATCCTTTGCATAAGAAACTTTTATATGTTTAATGTCCAACTCACAGGGAAAGTACAAGCAGTACTTATGAATATTTTCATAACTGACAGAACAAATTAGTAAGTCTTCACTAGTTAAGGTATCTCTAAGAAATGAATATTGTAAACGTGTTGGTTCTACTGGAAAATAAGTAATTACTATTTCTACTTCTAGTGTTAGTACTTATTATAGTTCATGCACTTCTTTCAGTGTTGACTTGTTATGCCAAGACTTCTCCTTGATGAGGTATCCTTAAAGTATTCACAAATCTTACAAACTGTATCTCTCTTTCCTTTATACCTTTTTATTTCTATGATTAACACTGAAATTCATAGTCATGGCTTGAAAACAAGATTCTCGTTGAAATCATTTAATATCTGTCTTAATCTTCTACCTTATTCTTTTATTAGTGATAGCGGGTTACAATTCCCTAAAAAGTGACTGCTAACCTTCTGACTTGAATACATTACGTTTCAGAAATTTTACTGTACATTTCTTGTTTCCTACGTATTCCCCTTAGTTCGAGAAAAAGTAAATTTGAAGTTACATCTAACCCCGGATTTTTTGCTTCATAACCGACTAATTAAAGTAAGAATTGAAACATTTAAAAAACTGGTTTCATTACTAAGTCAACCAAGGAGGACAAACTCATCAATAAAGATAACGAATATAGGAAATAATTATTCTTATTCTCATTACTGAAATGTAACTCTTCTAATTCTTAGGTTATATCTAGTTTTTTCTTCTGAAATTTCTTCTAATTCTTCAGTCAATTCTGTCTCTGCAACTTCCTTAGTTCTTTTGACTTTGTCTTTATTTATACAAAATCCCTCTTCTTCTAATGATTCAGCATACGTGGAAGGTATTAGATTATTCATTTTCCTTACTTTCACTTTAGTCTCTTGTATTTCTATGACCTTGTATGGCCCTGTGAATTTAGCGGCTAACTTATAATTAATTCTATTTCTACTTCCTTTTTGATGTAAACATCGTCTCCAGTATTGTACTTTACTGGCTTTAATACTTTCTGATGCTTGTCTATCGTATTCTTTTGGGCTTCCTCTAAATTCTTATGTAATTGCTTGTGGATTACCTTGAAATTCCCAACTCTTATTTGCATAATGTCTTCAGAATAATTAGGCTGTATTGGCTGATTCAGTAATCTTGGTTCATATCCCATTAAAGATTTTATTGGTGTTGCTTGAGTACTTGTATGATACTTAGCATTTAATAATAATTGGACTAAAGGTAAATTGATGTCCCAATCAGGATATTGTCCTACTGTATGCTGTAATGCATCGAGAACCTTTCTGTTATTTCTTTCTGCTAAGCCATTACTACCAGGATGACACGGTTGTATCGTTACCTTTTCTACCTTGAATGCATCACAAATTTCTTAAATTAATGAGTTATTGCACTCAGTGCCATCATCAGATATAATGAGCTGTGAGGCAGAATACCTACAAAATATGTTATCAAAGAGAGTGAATGCACACTCTTTAGCTACTTTACTAGTTAGTGGTATTAACTCTGTATATCTAGTGAACGCATCAGTACACACTAATATATTTCTCTTCCCCTTACTCGTAGTGTGAAGGTTAGTGATAAGATCTATGGCTACTCTTTAAAATGGAGTCTGCGGGATGGGATATTTCCCTAGAGGTACTTCCTTCTCTGTTCTTCCTTTGTAACTGTTGCAAGTATTGCAGCTCTTCACATAATTACTAACTCTTTGTAAATTCTTTTCCAATGGAAAGATCTCTTAACTAGTCTGTCCCATCCCTACCTGGGTAAGCTCTCGTGTCATCGTCATGCATTAACTCAGTGACTTTATTTCTTAGGCTCTTGGGTACTATTCTTTTATGGAGCACTCCTAGAAATTGATCAAATGGGTCAGATTCATGACACATCCAAATTAATACGTCATCTATGATGTTTACCGCATCTATGGGGCATCCAATTCTATTACTTAATTCTGCTTGTTCCTGTTGGCTAAATTTCCTTTCATCTCAAAAATTTCAAAATCTCTTTTAAATCCTCATCACTTTTTATTCTCTTATGAAATTTGGCCCTGATAGCTCCTCTGTATAATGCATGGTAGACACATTTATTTATATCATTCCCTATAGGTTCACCTTGCTCTGCTTCTTGACTTATCATGTTTATACGATCATCTTGTGCACTATGCCTTGATAAAGCGTCTGCCGCTTTATTGGCCTTCCCTGGAACATATTTCAACTCTATGTTATAGTCTTGAGCTGTCATAAACCAACGAGCTCTACGTCTGGGAAAATTCGGATTCTTAAGCATTTCTACTGCAGCTGAATGATCAGTGAAGACAGTTATCTTATAACCACATATGATATACCTGAATTGCTTTAAAGCGTCTGTTATGGCAAAAGACTCTAGATCTGTTACTGAGTAGTTTACCTCTGTGGGCTTTAGCTTTCTACTGTGATATGCCGTAGCATTATATTTGTTATCATGTCTTTGCATTGAGTATGCTCCCATGCCAGTCCGACTTGCCTCTGCAGCCCAAAAGAATTCTTTACTGAAGTCTGGGAAGCTAAGTGCTGGGGAGGCGTTAATCTTTCTTTCAGTTCATCAAATGCTTCTTGTTGCTTTGTTTTCTACATGGATGACGCGTGTTCTTTTAATAACTCCGTCAGCGGAGCAGATATTGTTGCAAATTCTTTGTATACTTGTGGTAAAAACCTGCTAATCCCAAGAATGATTTTAAGTCTTTCTTACATTTAGGTGTAGGATACCCTTTTGATTACTTAACCTTTAAGTCGTTTACTTCCACAACCTTTTCGCTTAATGTGTGCCCAAGGTAGTCTATTTTCCTTCAAAGGGAAGTGCACTTTTTTAACTTCAATTTTAGATTTGCCTTCTCAGTCTCTTTAGTACTCATCTCACCAGTTTTATGTGTTCTTCAATTGTATCTGTTGCTATTACTAAATCGTCTATATAGCAATGTACATCCTTGCCTAGTAAATCACTGGGTTTGACGTCAGACCAAAAGGCATTCTCACATATTGATATCTACCGTGGTTTACTTTCCTCGCTCTAAAGGAATTTGTAAAAATCCTTGCAACAAATCTTTTTTGGTTAAGTATTTCTTGGATCCAATATTTGTGATAAGATCTCTCATAGACGGCATTGGATAAGAATCGTTTTCAGTTATCTTGTTTAACTTTCTGAAGTCTACTCTGTAGGTTTTATCCTTTTTTTGGAACTAACAAAAGTGGGAAAGACCATGGGTATTTTGATGGTTCTATTAATCCTTGCCTATCCAGTTTTTGTACTTCTCTTTTCAGTGATCTCCTTCTGGGAATAGGCTACTCTGTAGGCTGATATTTAGACTGGCTTTGTGTTTGGTGGAATGTCTATTGTACGCTTTATTTCACCTGTATTACCCAATGTATCACCGTCCATTGCGACTATATCTTTGTATTCAGTAAATCTATGAGTTTCTCTCTAGCACATCCTTCCTTAATATCCTTCAATTGAGATCTTATCTTAGCTGTTTTCAGTTTTATATCCTGAGCTGAATTTTCATTTTCTTTACTGATTGCTGATACCGTTCCCCTCTCTGCAACTTGAATGGGAATGGTGTATACTTCTGCTAAACCTAATTCTGTGCCCTATGTTAGCCTAAACTTTCCTCCTCTGTTATAACTTCATGTAGACTAGAAAAGTAATGTACCCCATTTACTTGTGATTCAGTAAGTGTGAGAATTTCCCTCACTTCAAAAATTGGATTTACTGTATATTCTATCCACGTGCTCTCCCCAGGTTTAAGTGTTAACTCCCTTTCTAATTTCAGGTAAGTTTCTTGGTTGGACTCTAAGTGGGTATTTATCTGCTGAGAGCTCGTGCTGTATTCTGAATATTTCCCCTCTGTCGTGTCCTTCTTTAGAATACTTTTCAATGAAGAGTGCTCTCGAGTCGGGGTTCTTCCTATTAATTTACATAGAGGTACTCTAGAAATCTCATGACCCTCTTTAATCACTAATTCCTCTCCAAGTGCATCAATGCTGAGCCCTTCTCTAGCCATAGTTGGATAGCCAATTAGCAAATGTGCAAACCCTAACTGTATATCTCTTACTATTAGAGCCTTCTCCTTAAGTGAAATTCTTCCTCGCTTAAAGGGAAAATTTATTTGTCCTACTATTTTGATACTATTACCCTGAACGTCTGTGATTCTACAGTCTGCTGCTGGGTTCAAACGTAAGTGAGAAAAATACGTCTGATACACCTTTTGTAACATTACATTCTTAGGACTTCCTGTATCAAAGAATGTGGCAATAGGTTTCTCTAAACCGACATGTGCGGGAAATACTGGTCTATAATTTTATTCATTCCCTATATTAACTTTGTTAGCCTGTGTAGTTTAGATTAGGTTTGGCAATCTGGTCCTTCCATCTTTTATCAAGGAAGATCCGTCATACCACTGAAGTGAGAATTTTCCCTTATGTCATCTGACATTGATTGATCTGGTTGATACCCTATGTTGGCTGTTTGGTTAGTATCTTGATACCTATTTGGGTTTGAATCCCTATTCTCTCTAGCTTGTGGAGACTGACTACTGTCTCTACCTCTGCCTCTTGACTGAGATCTACTGTATATCTGGGCGCTGAAGCAGGTCTATTTCTGCAATCTCCAGTGTTATGCCCTGCTTTCTTATGGAAAGGGCAATAAGCTATCCCTCAACAGTCACTGCCATAATGTCCCTTCTTCTGAAAGTTATAACATGTGACTGTCGAAAATCCTCCTTGAGAGGTATTGCCTAATGTCCTATTTTGATTTCTAGCTGGTTTCCTAGATCTATTTTGTCCCCTTTCTTCCTGTTCTATGGTGACTAAAAGTCTGTATATGGGGGTTCCCTTTGCGATTTCTACCTAAGATTCTTGCTACTTCCTCTTCGATCTCGGTTATGTTATCTGATGTCTCCCATTTTTGGGTCATCTTTCCAATAGCTTCAGCTGGCAAACTTCCGATCATTAATGCTAATCTAATCGTGGTTTTGATATGAATGACTGACATTTCATCCTCGTCTCCGTCTGGCTCTGTCCATTTAGTGGATGAAACTAAGTGAACCCATTCATTCATGTTGTTATATAACTGGGAACTCATTTCTTGGTAGCTTCTTTTGTCTGCCTTATAACAGTGAATTGTCTTTGCAAGGATGATAACAGGATCTGTTTCGCCTACTGTGGAATATACTTCCTAAAGAACTGTTTCAGTTCTTCCCATTATTTAAACCTTTAGTATGTCTTGGAATGGACATATCGTTCTAAGTCTCCCCTTGCTTCCAGATCAAGATAGCTTTTTGCTTCAAGGAGTTTTCGCTATCTGTCCCTGTTATGTTTCTTGGGTGTATCCCTACTTGTTCTATCCAGTGTTCTAAGTTACAGGCACACTGGCTTTCTTTCTTTCAGCAAAATTTGGCTATATGGTTAATGCATGTCTTTTATGTGTACCTACAGTTGCTGGGTCTGAGCTGGTTGACTGTGTTCCCTCAGTCATGGTTAAATTATTGGCTTGACTTCTTGTGTGATCAGCAATTCTTACCCTTTTATTTTGTGGCAGTCTCCCTCTGGTCATTTACTCATTAATGACAAACACTTTCTTAAACACTAGGTGTAACGGTACAGTGTTTAAGTTATGACAGTAATGATAAAAAAATAAAGAAAACCAGTTCTAAAAATCACAAAAAATTTCACAGAAAGACCATAAACGCTTCTATCTTACTTAAAGTTAACCAAGCATTTAAAATTTCCCCAAAAATTCTAAATTACCGATTGGCGGTGTTAAACAATAAAAAAATCCCTTAACTTCTAATTACCCTTGACGGTGCTGGTAGTACAAATAACCGATAACTTGAAAAGAAACGACAAAGAAAAAAAATAACATTAAGAAAAAAAACACTTATGATTCTGAACACCTTTGACCCCCCAAAAAAGTTATTAGATTACTCGATCTAGAAAAAATATAACTTTCAGCTAATGAATGTTAAATAAGAAGAAATTAAATGCTTAAAATAATCATAGAATGCCACAGATAAATACAAAATTATAGGTTAGTAAATGCCAGAGTTGTATGAAATTTTGTAAAAAGAAAAAATGACCAATACGTGCTCAGTTAAAGGAAGAGGAAAACTCTCGTTGCCAAGTCTATTCTGTAATTTTCGTGTTTCAAATGCACACAATGCAAGTGTTCTTAGTCAACATAATTTTGTGTTTCTAACTTAATACAAAAATTCTACGTATGTGTGTGTGACTGTAAGGACATCATTCTTACTGTGAATATGGCGTTTTTCCTCTCCCCTTTCTTCGCGAATTCTCTCGGCAGCTTGATTTCGTTCGTCGTAGACTTTCGTCCTGATTGAGGAAGGTTGTTCGTCTGCTTTGGCGTAGATTGCCGTCCAAGGGTTGGGGATGTTTGTCCGTTAAGTCTTGTTGTTCTTCAATGTTCTCTTCTCTCTTCTTTCTTCGTCGCACTTCCTTCACCAAACTGTTCTTTCGACACTGCACCTTAGATAGGGATCTTGCTCCCGCTTGCCCACTGGGGAATCTCGGTATCGGTGAGAGGAAAAAAAAGCAATCTCTCTCTCTCTCTCTCTCTCTCTCTCTCTCTCTCTCTCTGCCTGGGATCTACGTATGCTTTTTTTTTTTCTTCTCGATGCGCCGTGTGTGCGTGATGTATTCTCTTCTTTCTTTGCAGAGCGGTGCATGTATTGTCTTTTGTGTTATGACTCGGTGATTTCACTGTTTTTATCCTTTTATCCCACTTAGCTGTCTCACCAACTATTTGTCATCCCATCCGCCGTACACCAGCTTTTCTCGGACTCTCCTTCTATACCTTTTCTTACGCCCGACAATCTAAGGTAAAGTGGAACCGGGATTTGGCGTTTGGTTTATATGTTTTGTGGGAACACTGATTAATTAATATATTATTTGTATTGCTGGATTTAAAGCTTAAGTGGGAAATGACGAAACGAATTCCCGTTCTTTCTTTATTTGTACTCTTCGTATTACAGGTTTTCCACGTATTTAATGGGGCTTGAAACTAAAATGTTATGAGCCGAGACTTAACGATCGGGATAACTCTTTCTACAGGAACCTTTCGCACACGCACTTCACTGTCTGCCTTTTGGGATGTTCCCTTTCTCCACTGCTTGCAGCTTGGCTCTGCTGGTTCTACTAACTTCTGCTTTCTGCTCGTTTCTTCCGAGTGTTTCTGCTTAAGTCCCTGACTTCATGGTGTCAACCGTGACGTCACTTTTTTTGGGCACGTCCTAAATTTCTATGGCACCGCCTCTTCTGCTCCAATTTCGACCTTTGGGGGGTGTGTCTTCCATACTTCTTGCTTTTTATTGGCTAACAGCTCTTCGTAAGACATCCTCCAATTCTTGGCCCTGAAGTCATCTAATTGTCTACGTCATGCAGGCCTATGATGGTGGGAGTAGCGTATTTTCTGGGATCCTCCTTTGAAAATTGTGGGTGGAGATTTCTCATGCCCTGTACTTAACAATCTGTTTTCCTTCAAAGCTTAATTGCTTTCCAAAACTGGACCGGCTGTGATTTGTTCTTCCCACCTCGTTAGTTTCGTTTTGCTCTCGGAGTTTTCAGTCGAGCTTTGTTTGACAAGGGACAAGATTTTTGAGAATGAGGGTCAGCTTTTGGTTCCTTTACTGCGAGCCTTAAAGAAATGTAATACTTTCACTTCGGAAATATTTATCTCTTTCGTCGCTAAAGTCTCAATACTCTATTTCGAAAACAATACATTCTTGATACATGTATATTTGATTTTAAATCACGAAAAATGAAAAATCATGATGATTATATTAACAAAGACAGCCACGAAGGAAAAGTACTTTTGTCTTATTACCAGTACATGGTAACAGCAACTAAAGATATACAGAGACAAGGGCCTATATATATATGGTGGGTATAAGTCCTAAGGGAATACAGTAAGGTTTAGAGGTCACAGAACAGCCAATGGATTAACATTGAAATCTACTTATTGGTAATCCTAAATATTCTATCTTTCAATTCCTTCTGGAACGTATGTTTTATTACAGGGTCGAAAGAAAATAATCCGTAACTTACATTAAAATTATTCTGCCAAGTCAGCTGAATCAGAACAGATTCTGACAAATTCCTGGAAATAGTTTCATTACAAGGTGACAATATTTGGCTTTGCGTCCAGTGTATTCTGTGGGACTTTTCACTTAAATGTAAAAATAGAGCATTATTTGTCTGACCTGTTCTTACTGAGCATTTGTGTTGTTTTAATCTGGTGTTCAATTCTTTAAGTAAAATAAATCACAATCCACAGTATGCATGGAATTCTGTATACCATATTGCTATATTTTCGGGGGCTATTTTGTATAAGCATGTTTTATATATTATTATATGTGAAGGATACATTTGTATTAAACAATTTCAAAAAAGGGTTTACAGCTTCAAATCCAATAAAATGTGGCAAAAAAAGGTTGTTTGAGGACATTTTTTTTCTTTCCGATTTTCCATAAAAGGTCTTAATAGCTGTATTGTAACATATATCCATAATATGGGTTAGATATAGATCTCTTCCTATTTTTCTGGTGTTTTTAAATTCTTGATCTAAAAACACAGGACTGACTATTCGCAAGGCTCAAAGAAACATTGATGAAAAAAACGGACATTTTGATATTTACATGGTGTCCTGAATAATAGTGAACATATGTCAAAATATTTGCCTTTTTCCTGTAAATACTAAATTTGCAAGTAAAAGGTTCCCCTTTTAATATAAATGTCCGAAAAAAAAGATAAACAATCATCTTTCTCTAACTCAAGTGTAAATTTAATAGAAAGGACTTGATCATTTAGTTGAGCCAATATGTGTTTAGGTTTAGTGGGGTGTATGTTTAGGTTTAGTGAGGATGTGTTTAAGTTTAGCAGGGGGTGTGTTTAGGTTTAGTGGGTGTGTGTTTAGGTTTGGTGGGGGTGTGCTTATTTAGTGGCGGTGTTCAGTTAAGTGAGGGATTGTGTTTGCGTTATCGAGGGATAAATGGGACAGTCACCATATTAATATCTGGGTAAAATGATCAGTCAGCACAGTAACACCTGGATAAAAGGGACAGTCAGCACAGTAATACCTGAATATAAGGACAGCCAGCAAAGTAATACCTGAGGGACAGTCACCACAGTAACGTCTGGATAAAATAGATAGCCACTACAGTAACACCTGGATAAAATGGACAGTCACCATAGTAATACTTGGATAAAAAGGACAGTCAGCACAATAATCCCTGGATGAATGGGACAGGCAGCACTGTAATAACTGGATAAATTGGACAGCCACCACAGTAATACCAAGATAAATGGGCCAGTCACCACAGTAATATTTGGATAAATTGGACAGCCACCACAGTAATACCTGGATAAAAGGGACAGTCAGCACATTAATATCTGGATAAAAGAGATAGACGGAACAGTAGTGCCTGATAAATGGGACAGTAACCACAGTAATGTATCGGTAGAATGGACAGTGAGCACAGTAATACCTGGATAAAAGGGACAGTCAGCACAGCAATACCTAGACAAGAGGGATAGTCAGCACAGTAATGTCTGGATAAAAAGGACAGTCAGCACAGTAATACATGGGCAAAAAGGACAGCCAGCACAGTAATGCCTGGATAAATGGGCGGTCAGCACTGATAGATTCGTTAGTTTTGATGTTTGTTCTCTTTTTACTAAAGTACCTATAGATTCTGTTTTAGAGTACCTTAGTAATGAACTAATCCATCATGAATTATCTCTACCTGTAAGTCATATTATGTCACTCAGTAGGTTGTGCATTTGTGATTGTACGTTTATATTCAATGGTGAATTTTACCAACAAATATGCTAATGGGCAACCCTTTATCCCCACTCCTCTCAAACTTGTATATGCAATTTTCTGAAAAACGATATTTACCTAATATCATTTATGCTCCTTTAAAGTGGTATAGATATGTTGATGATATTTTAGCTTTTTTGCCTGCTGGTGTTGATGTAAATGATTTACTGTCTAATTTGAATAACCAGGTACCATCCATTAAGTTTATTTTAGAATTAGAAAAGACAATTGCCTCCCTTTTTTTAGATGTTTAATACATAGATAACCATTTCAGTGCAAATTCTGTATTTATAGAAAACCAACCAACAATTTAACTCTTGTTCATTTTTATTCAGGATATCACCTTAGTATCAAAATATCAATTTTTTCTTCTAAATTTTTACGAGATTTGCGCATTGTCAATCCCCAGTATTGCGATCAAGAAATCAAATACATAAGAATAATAGGGACAGATTTATGGTATCCTTCACATATACTAGATAGTTGTTATAAAACCCACAAAAAGTTTGTAGTGAAAGTAATATAGAGAATGAAACCCGTAAGAACATTCTTAGTTTGCCTTATTTTAGTGGTTTTGAAAACATAAAATCATTGATAAAATCTTTTAATGTTAACCTCATTTTTTCCCATAATAACACACTAAAAGGAATGTTAATAAAAAATAGCCCTGAAGAAAACAACAATTTAATGTATAAAATTCCATGTTTGGACTGACCCTCTTTTTATATTGGCCAATCTAGCAAAGATTTAGATGTATGTATTAAGCAACATAAGTATTCAGTCAAAACTGGACAAACATCCAATGTTATATTCCTTCATTTAAGTGAAAACTCTCACAGGATAAATTGGACTGAAAGTTCAGTGATTGACAGATCGAAAGATTTCTCTTCAAAAAATCTTTTGGAATCCGATATCATACAGCTTACTTCCAGTTGTAATTTTAACCGTAGCCCTGGCTTATTATTTGGACACCTGTATTAGAAAAAAAATTCAAGAATGACCTGAAAGATAAAATCACTGACTTATTTACAAATTAGTTAACTTATATATATGTTCTATGTGTTCGTATGTTTAATATAATTTTTTATTTGTAAAATGTTCATCTTGCAAAAATTTTTATCTTTACAAATAAAGCGAGTCACTGAGTTGTATTTTTATAGCATGTTTTGGTGGTCAGTCACTTCCTTGTGTAATCTTTTAATTGTCCTGTCCCTGCTTCTGAATGGTTGATCTTAATCCTTTGTACAACCTCTTGAAAACTTAACCCTGTTTTGGCAGTTCTGCTAATTCTTCATTTGTGTTGGATTCCAGGTACATAGGCTATATTTTCCTTGTAATCCCCATCTGTCATTTATATGAGCTTTCTTTGTAAACTTTTTTTTATATTTCTTCAGTCTGCTAAGTAAAGGATGATAGTCGAAAGGCCTCGTAGCACTCCAGTGTTTCTCTTTCCTTTCTGGATTTTGTCTTTATATTTATATATATATACATATATATATATATATATATATATATATATATATATATATATATATATATATATATATATATAACAAAAGTTAATGTTTGTATGTTTGACAGAAACTAAACCGCCTGACTGATCTATACAAAAATTTCATGCACAAAACATTTGACCCAACTTGGTTATAACTCAAATTGAAGCCAGTACCCCCGTTATAGAAATCAAACACAGACATCTGTCTCAATTATCCAGCCGTCTTTTATGTGGATATTAGCTGGTAGGGGCTTATTTGCTAGAAATCAGTAAAGTTGGAAACTGCGATGAACTAAATTGGATTTCGTCCCCTACGCGTTAGAACAACAAGCTGCTAAACTACTTCTTGCCCAACGCGACATACAAGATGATGTTTTTTTTTTTTCATTTTTTCAGTTGCGAGTTTCCTCATTAACTCATTCGTTTCCTCCTCGTTTACACCTTCGAAACGTTATAGCGACCGATTCGTGGCCTTACGATGACGTATTTAGTTATAAAGACGGTTTAAACCAGGTTTGCAATAATATTAATAATCGGGCTATTTACCAATAATTAAGACAATATGGCAACAGTTACCTGCTGTGAGTCTCTCTCTCTCTCTCTCTCTCTCTCTCTCTCATCCACCCTGCTTCTGCAAACCCTACTGATATGTAATACCTAACAAGGTATTACGCATCAGTGACACCTGGCAGTTACATCACCCCTTGATCAGCAAGACTGGACTACCGGTCAATTCTCACTTTTTGCTGGTGTAATAATAAATTATACAATAAGGAAAAGCATTTCCGTCATTTTGGAAAATAAAATGATAGTTTATGGTTACATATTAGGGTGGTATATATTAATTTCTATCTTTTATCAACGTGTATTTATTCAAAACAATAAATAACCGTTTGCCTTACATTCCTCCACGAAGGTAATGTTTTTGTTTATAATACCTGATTATGTTTGATCACCAAAGGTACGAGTTGACTGGGTTGATATTGTAATTTTTCTATCGTTCTGTGTAACCTTATACTTAATGCTACATTAATGAATTTGATGTCATTTAAAGATAATAAGTTGTAATTTATTATGTTATATTAAAAACGTTCCTATAACCAATATAAAGTATATGTAGTATGAGTTGAAGTTAGTTGTATTGGAAAATGTCTTGCCACTTTTTCTTAATCTGATGAAGAGGTGACAGGCTACTGTTGCGGCAATTTTAATGATAGGAAAGAAGCAGAAAAGTGTAATGGGGTATAGTCTAAATATTTCTTATTAAAAAAGGGCGTATATTCTCTTACAATATTAATGAATGTGTTTAGATAAGAACCTGGGTGTTTTTTCATTTATTTTTATGAAATGGACAGTAAAGTTTACTTTCATTATAGTAACACCTATCAGCAAGTAAAAAATGCACCGAAGTTTCTTTGGCGCATTTTCTTCACAGCGTATAATGTTGTATGAGCCACGGCCCACGAACCTTTCAGCCACGGTCTGGTGATGGCCTGTCCTATAGCATTGCTAGACTCACTATCGTGGCTAACTTTAACCTTAAATAGAATAAAAACTACTGAGGCTAGAGGGCTGCAGTTTGGTATTTTTGATGATTGGAGGGAGGATGATCGACATATCAATTTGCAGCCCTCTGACCTCAGTAGTTTTTAAGATCTGACGGGGGACAGGAAAATTGAGAACGGACAGACAAAGCCATCTTAGTCGTTTTCTTTTACAGAAAACTAAAAAAACAGGGCACTGGCCTAGGTCTATACCAAATTGTCTGTATCACATCGTCACCCTCATAAACTAACTGCCTAAGTCATTTTTTCTACTTTTTGGGAACTAAAAAAAAACTCATTCACTTTCTTACTTTTATATTATTGTCATTTGTTTCTTACACAACTTCTCGATAGAAGGATAGAAACATTCATAGACCATATTCCTGTAGAAAACGTTAGATATAGAAATAAAAACAAAGAAAAATGACTTAGGCAATTACAATGGTAGTGTCTAAACGACTTAGGCAAAATTATAAAACATACAATTGCTCAAAAAAAAAAATAGTAATAATATATAAAAATACTTGTACATCCTGAAAACTTTATTTATACTTTCTGGAAATAAAGATCTTCTATAGAAAAAAAAAACTGAGATAAATACTCCAAATAGTGTAGGTTCCTACAGTGCAGTAGTTTAATTTCATTACTGTACTCATGAGGCAAGGAATCAAAGAAGTTGTAGCAGTCTGCTGGCATTACTGTTTTCATGGACTGTAAGTCATTAAATTTCCTCTTTTAATAGGGAGCCTTGAGGGAAACAGTGGGATCCACTTAATTTCAGTGTTTTGAACTCTATGTGGCAAGTCTTCCCAGGTGGATTGAGAATTGAATGACAACTTGTACTGTACTTTTCCATCGCTTTGATACTTCAACCCACGCAGATCATGAACTACTGGGTCTCATGTCTTTTCTCAGGTCTGATGGTCGTTATATGCTCTATCCATCTTCATGAAGTCTTGGTGTTTTATTTGTTTGACAATGTATGGTGATGGTTTGATCCTAGCACACTGGATGAGTACTCGTATAGTCATGCTCAGTAAAGACATCATTAACAATCTTTGTTCAATGGTGATAAGCATGGAGTCACATTCCATCTGTGTGTGACCTGCAACGAGGTACTTTTTGAATGATGCTGATGCCATACTTTCTAGCTAGGGCAAAATAAGCGTTGGCAATGGCAATGCTTCTGTTCTGTAGCCACATCCATCACTCCAAATTACAACTTTAAATTTGGGTTGTCTGAAAGTACCTTCTCAAAATGAAGATACTGCAGACATGCAAAAACTTCACTTCTCAAGTCACCCTCTGTTTCATTCCAGAGGTAACAGTAACCTCTCTTGGAAGCAAGATCATACAGTGTAAAGTTATGCACCTGCAGCTTTGTCTTATAGTACATGGTACTTGCCATTGTCTTTGGGCACAAGAGTACAGATTGTAGATCCATAGTCCAAACAGACTTACTGGCACTGGCACTTTCCTTATCTTCTGCTTTCTCCTTCCTGGCTTCATCCTTGAGCTTAATATGTTTGTCGTACTCATTCTTAGAAATGTTGTCATGTTTGAATGAATAACATACATCGCATTGACCTTTTAAAAAAATGAAGACAGAAAAATTTTCCTCATGGAATCTGTTTGTAGAAGTAGGTGAGTTGAACATTCTCTTACTCCTTTCTTGTCAGCCTCATTTTGTACTCCTGATGAAGGTTTGCAATAGTGGTCCTGGATACATGAACTTTTGTCCCTATATGTTGGTGAGTTCTCTGCAATAATGTGATTCTACAGTGGGCAGTCCATTTAACCAATCTGTGAGGAATTTATTATCTAAATCACTCACTTTAGCACACTTTCCACTTTTGGAGCCACGTTGGCCTGATGCACTGGCTCCTGATTGGCTGTCAGTTGACGAGGATGCTGTCTGTTTACCCACCTTAGCCTGTACCCATGACATGATAGTTCTTGCAGGGACTCTAAAGGTTGAAACAAAGAGTGGTTTGCAGACTTGATATGGTGATCCATTAGGAAGTTGTAGACAGTAGGCATAGGATGCTTGCCTCCTTAAGTCTTGTAATTTTTTCTTCTGCTTTATTTCTTTGCTTGTGATCAAGGCTTGAATGTAGACTACGTTCACCCCAAGACTTCAATGACCAAAATTTATGGAAGATTTGGCTTCGTTGTTCTTCAGTTATCAATTGACAGTTACGGAACTTGGCTTTCAGACAAAATGTAGATTGGCAGGGAGGTCCCATTGCAGCAGGCGGAACATCTTCACCAGTTTTCCTTTGACGCTGCTCGCCCTTCAGCCTCTTCTCCTTCACAACATTCTGCTGCCAATTTTCTTTATGTTGTCTTCGGGTATGTTCTTCAAAATAAATGCATCGTTGTCAGCTACATCAGTTTCAGAGCTTGATAAATCACCATCAGGTGGATGGTAGGGATGCTAAAATATTCAATAAAAGAAAATTATTTCTTAAGGGGATACTTTAGAATATTGATTTAGGCAGTATTATTTTTTTTGCCCAAGTCACAATCATGACTTAGGCATAGTGATAATAATGCCTAAGTCACTGAGTGACTTAGGCAGAAAGGTTTTTGGGAAATTTATTCCACTTACTTTCTACATCTGACTTAGGCATGTATACCAGTAGGTGCGCCACATATTGGGGATTTGATTTAGGCAAAAATCCAAGAATCAATGAAAAATGACTTAGGCAGTTAGTTTATGAGGGTGACGACATGGAAATATTGTTTTAAATTTGTATAATATGATTCGGACTTGCAGCAGCCTACATGTAGCGTTGAAGGGTCTAACAATGAAATGAATTAGGCCTATACATAATTTATTCATATTCTGATCATCAAAGTGGCTGAGATCCGTCTCAGGTGAAATTCAACGACAAACTGTCGCGAAATCATTGCTTACCCATCCACACATGCATTTACCTGTCAGTCGGTCGGAAGAACTTTAGGTAATTCCATCAGTTCAACCATTCTGGTGAGTCGACTGGCTACGCCCACAAACTGTTGTCTACACGTAAGTTTTAACGTCAATTTCGGCGAACTGACAGAAAAAAAAAAAGTTAAATATACCTTAGTTTTACCAGACCACTGAGCTAATTAACAGCTCTCTTAGGGCTGGCCCGAAGGATTAGACTTATTTTCACGTGGCTAAGAACCAATTGGTTACTTAGCAACGGGACCTACAGCTTATTGTGGAATCCGAACCACAGTTTTTGCACATATAGGAGAAATGAATTTTTTATCACCAGAAATAAATTCCTCTAACTGTTCATCAGCCGGCCAAAAAATTGAACTCCTGGCCCATTGAATGACAGTCTGAAGCTCAAACCGACTTACACCAAAGAAGGGCTTACTGACAGAAGAAATGACTGATAAACTTGATAGTGAATACCCTTCAAGGTTAATGAATTTTATGATAATGAAGAGGTGTGTTGAGAGAGAGAGAGAGAGAGAGAGAGAGAGAGAGAGAGAGAGAGAGAGAGAGAGAGAGAGAGAGAGAGACAGTGTGTGTATGTATGTATGTATATATATATATATATATATATATATATATATACTATATATATATATATATATATATATATATATATATATATATATAGCTATATATTATATATATACACATATATATATATATATATATATATATATATATATATATATATATATATATATATATATAATAGTAATTAGTAATTAGTAATTTTTAACGATTCCGATATGAGTCTCGATGCTGCATTATACTGATTCCGATACCTGCATTGAATTCATGATTATTTTCAGACCCTACAGCTAGTTTAAGAAACAAATACTTTATGAACAGGATACATTTATTGATCATACATTCAGTATGAACATGAATAATTTTGTTATAGCACAAAAACAACGCTTCTTATGAAATGAAGTTGAATCCATTTTGTTACAAAAAAAAAAGCGTTTAACTTAAAAGTTGAGACAAATACAAGAACAACTTCTTTAAGTCAATCACTTGAAAATACGGGTTCATATTAAGTCCCAATATTCTTAAACTGTAATGTAAGAACATTAGCTTCTCTCCGGTTTCACCTTTCAATCGATTGCTTTTCGGTGAGTAAATATTTCCTCCAACACTAAATATATTTAACCTTTCGCTTTCAACAGAAAAGGGAGGTGCAGACAGATGCTTTCCAGCAAAAGTTACCATGATGGGAAATTCATTTTTATTTAACCTCCACTATTGCAAAAGATTCTCATCATCTTGTATATTCTTTAAAGCAGTATATTTGGCCATTTCATCTTCTAGTAAAATTCTTTTGGTCCTAGTTTCCCTGAATTCTTTATCACATCCTTTGTTTGACGGTAGTTCCATTTTTTCTTGTTCCTTTTTCTTTAATTCAAAGAAGTATTTTTCAAAAGTGAAGGTTAAGTCACTTTCGTTATCACTTTTCTCTTCAGACATATCAGATGATTCTATGCCTTGTTATACTTCAGGAGCGGCAGGCGTCAGACTTTCCTTCAGTTATACTACAAACATCTTGACTTTCTTGAGTAAACCAAACCGCATTGGCCTCTTCATTAGGCAGACCTTGGTAGTTATTTTCTAGGAAAGTAGTCTTGAATCTTGGATCAAGATATGTTGCCAGTATTAAGTGCTTGCCCTTTAGGTAACTGCAAGATCTATCATTGGAAGAGACTTTACATGATGTCATCGTTGAACCCAGCCCACCAAACAGTCCCTTTTCTTCTCCCATATCAAAAAAGTGACAAATGACTTTAATGTGTGGTATGAAGATAGAGGCAGTCGCTTCTCTATTACTTAATAAATTTGTACAGTTAACAAATTGCTTATTATTTTGAGCATTCTCTCTAAAATCTTCCATTAGTTGTATTCTAAACAATGTGGTTTTGCATGATCACTGCAATATAAGATAAGAGCATTGTTTTTGTTCAAATACTCTGTAAGGATGGGATAGAGTGACATAATGGCTGGGTGTTGTCTAGTTTATTGGTGGTTCCTTACTGAATGCATGTACAGAATCTTCGAAGTTGTCATTGGCTGGTGCGAGCCGCAGAATAGTTTCTACACACAGACAGGGCAAAACAGAGATTATGTTTCGGACATCTGTGCTTGTGGACAGACAAACAAACAGATGGCGATTGTGAGAGATATAATAAACGTACAATGATAAAACATATCAATGGGAAGGCCAGGAAATTCCACATATGGCCAATTGCATGAGACGGGAGACAGATTAATGTATACAGTGCAATAGCATAATATATGTGAAATGGCGCGACGTTTGGCGTCTTCACAAACAGAAACATAAATACAGTTTGATACAGAAGATTCGGTGGAACATTATGAGTACATGATTGGAATGCTTGCATGGCAATGCAAGTAGGGGTGATTGTACACAAGATTTGAAACAAAAATGGTTAGGAGAAACAGACAGAAATATTGTGGCGTGTTTTTTGCGTTCCTTGAGAGAGAAAAAACGAGATGCTTTTGTCTTGTTTCCTGATGGATGACGCACAAATTAAAAATTAATTGAACCATCTGAGAGACCGCCAAAATGCGGTCTCTTACAACTCTGGATGTCACGTAATAATGACTGCTCCTTCGTGTCTGGATATCATAAATAAATTTATGATCTGGTAAATTAAATCTTTTTTTGGTATTCCTGGTACTTCGAAAAACCTGCTGGTGAGTGATTGAAGTGCCCAACAATTTGCTTATAAACAGATAGTATATCCTTCTCATACCTCTTTCCAAATATGGCATCATTAATAGATAACTCAAGGCGTGTAGAAAACAATCGGCTTGTACTGCTGCCATATCAGCTGCATTACCTCTTACGAGGACATGAATTTTATTATGAGAAATGTTCAACTGCTATACTGTCTCTCTGATACATTCACTTATATTTCCTGCAGTGTGTGATACTTCTAGTGGAGAAATTCTTAGAAATGCGTTTTTTTGCTCAAAATTATCGGTGATCCAATGAGATGTAACATTTAAAAATGATACATTTGCTGAATTACCAATCCGGCCATCACTAGTCAGTGATAAATGAGCAATAATGTTGACTTCCTCCTGTATCTTGTTTCTAACCTTCACTTGTACATCTCGTACAATATTTTCTTTTATATACTTTCGTGAGAGAATTTGGTAATTTGGGCGTATATGGTACAGCAGTCTTGTGAAACCAAGGCCTTCTACAACAGAAAAAGTTTGCAGGTTAATTGCAATCGTTTCTCCAATGTATTTATGAATTTTTGGGGCTCTACTGTCATTATTATCCAAAATTTCATGTTGCTCGATAACTTAAAGTAAAGTCTGTTGCTTAAAAGAATGGCTGACTTTTTCCAGTTTAATTATAGTTGAACTGTCGATAGTCAGTGTTCTTAACATCTCTTCTCTCCTTTTGTCTTCTTTTTTTCTTTTCTTCTTGAGGTTCTGTGCCATGCTTTGTACTTAAGTGTTTTAACATATTTTATGTAGTGAAGGTGCCAACTCTTGTTCGTCCAGCTATTTGCATATCACAGAGTCGACATATTAATGTACCCCCTTTTGGTACTTAATCAGAAATCTTGAAAAAAGACTAAGTATATTTTTCTGTTTGTCACTGATCCGCCTACCAATATGGGGCTCTAAAAATAAAATTTAAATTGGTTATAACTCATAAATTTATATATATATATATAATACGTATATATATATATATATATATTATATATATATATATATATATATATATATATATATATATATATATATATATATATATATATATATATATATATATATATATATGTATATAATATATATATATATTCATATATATATTGGGAATAATATATATATAAGTATAATATATATAAATATAAATCAGTTAGGATATATATTATAAGTACACATAAATATTTAAAATATATTATAGTGTTTGTAAGGACACAAAATGTATAAAATATATGTAACTATATATATATATATATATATATATGTTTTATATTGGTATTATATATATATATATATATATATATATATATATATATATATATATATATATATATATATATATATATATATATATATATATATATATATATATATATATATATATATATATATATATATATATATATATATGATTCATATATCACATTACCACAGGTGAAAAAATAAGAAACGGGGTGTAGGTCCTGACCGGTTTCGACTTTATTTCCAAGCCATTGACGAAGGACTGATACAGAGTATGAGAAGTCACAAATATATATACTACAAGAACAGTACTGAACGAACATACACAACCGTTAGAGACTCCATATCCCCCTCAGGCCGGTGTCGAGGTAGGAGTGGCCTTTAAAACTCATTTGGCTAAAAATCACAATATACTCTCAGGGACATTGCTGATAAACAAACCATACCCCACCTCAGATCCACACCTGACAGGTGTCATGGAGGCGGAGTTTGGAAACTCATTAACACTACTACCCCTGTACTGTGTTTACAAATATGATAATCCTATTTTCATACATCTCTACTGCCTGCCTTAAAATTTAAACAATTTACACATTTCTTTTGATATTAAAGGATCAAGTTTATACATCCCTTGACTGATATTCATATTATGGTTGTACCTTTCTTCTTTTATAAAGCTAGATTCAATGATGTTCCTTTCCAGTGCATTATTAGAATATACAATCCTTTTGGCCCCTTCCCAGTTGATAGCATGATTGTTCTCACTAACATGTACAAATATACCACTGTTCCCTTGTGCATATCTCACATTTCTTATGCTGTTCAATTCTTTTTCCAGTGCTTTCCCGGTTTGGCCAATATAAAAGTTGTCACAAGACTTACACGGAATTTTATATACACACCCTTTAGTATTGTCTGGGAGTTCTTGATAAGTACATTTTCATTGTTGTATTGTTCTTAAATGCGACATTAACACCAAAAATTCTTAAGAAGATGAGGGATATCTTTCATATTATTATTATAAGGCAGAACAAGCAAATTTTTTGTGTTGTAAGGTTCTTTCTGGTTTTGATACATAGTCTTTTTTGCCGCTTCAAATGCACTGTTTAATACACTATCAGGATATTTCAATTTTTTGCCTGCATTCCTAATCTTATCTATTTCATCATCAATATATTCAGGGCTACATACCCGTAATGCTCTTAAAAACATAGATGAAAACACTGACTTTTTAACCTTATTGCTTTGTCCAGAATAGAAATGCACATAGGAAGAAATATTAGTGGGTTTTCTATACACACTATATTTAAACCCATTACTATTTCTTCGTATGAGGACATCCAAAAACGGTAAGCACCCATCATTTTCCATTTCCATCGTGAATTTAATTGATGGTACTAATTGATTTAACTTGGCAAAAAGTTTTTTACATCTTGGTTCCTGGCCATACACAAATTATGTCGTCAACATACCTAAACCATGTTACATTACGTGGGATTATGTTGTTTAATATCTTCTTTTCAAAAAATCCCATATATAAGTTACTTAACACTGGGGATAGAGGGTTTCCCATTGCCATACCAAAATTTTGTGAGTAAAATTTACCATTAAATTCAAATTTACAATCTTTACACATAATTTAATCAGTTCAATTAAAAAGTACTTTTAGAAAATGGGATATCCAGCTGTGTGTTCTAACAATTCAGATAAAAACGCCATCAGATCATCAATTGGCACCTTGTGAATAGTGATACAACATCAAAACTTACAAGCCTGATTCACTATTAATCTCTACACTATTTAGTTTATTTATCAGGTCCACATTATTCTTGATATTTGCATTTGAGATGGTACCTGCTAATGGGTTGAGAATATCTACTAAGTACTTCGCTAGCTTGTATGATGCGGAACCAACTGAACTGATAATTGGCCTGGCAGGAAAAAAGTTTGCTTTGTGAGTTTTTATTGTACCATACATGTATGGTAGCGATGGAGAGGTCACACACAACTTCTTTATAAGGCTTTCGTTACCTTTAACAGGTTTTTCACTTTCTTATTGAAACCACTATTCACATTGTCTAACGGGTTCTTATTTAATTCTTTATATGTGTTATCATCACCTAAAAGATTTTGCATTTTTTCTATATATTCACTTTTATTTAAAATTACAAGGGCGCCTGATTTATCTGCTTTTGTCATGTGTATATTGTTATCTTTTTCAGTTCATTGATAGCAACCATAAATCTTTTGGGACGTTTGTGGTGTCTGATTTTTTCATACTTCCATAAATCACTCCCTTAACTATGTTCACTTCTTCATTCGTTAAATCACTATATTTTTCCAAATTACACAGTCCTTTTAGTTATTTCCACACTGTTCCTTCCTGCCAGGAGATAAAGCAAAGTTTAAACCGTAGCCTAAGGCACTAGTTACATTTCTATCCAGCTGTTTGTTTGATAAGTTGACGACAAACCTCATCACCAGTGTTAAGTAACTTATATATGGGCTTTTTGAAAAAGAAAATATTAAACAACATAATCCCATTTAATGTAAAATGGTTTAGGTATGTTGACGACATAATTCTGTGTATGGCTAGGGAACCAAGATGTAAACAACTTTTTGCCAAGTTAAATCAATTACCATCAATTAAATTCCCTATGAAATGGAAAATGATGGGTGCTTACATTTTTAGGGTGTCCTGAAACGGGAAACAGTAATGGGTTTAAACTAGTGTGATAGAAAACCCACTAATATTTCTTCCTATGTGCATTTCTATATCTGACAAAGCAAAACAGGTTAAAAGTCAGGTTTACGGGGATGTTTTTAAGAGCTTATACCCTGTATGTAGCCCTGAATATACTGATGATGGAATAGTCAAGATTAGGAAGGAGGCAAGAAATTAATTTATCCTGACGGCGTATTAAACAGTGCATTTGAAGCGGCAAAAAGACTATATTAAACCAAAAGAACCTTTACAACACAAAAAAATTTGCTTGTTCTGCCTTGTTATAATAATAATATGAAAGATATCCCTCATCTTCTTAAGAATTTTGGTGTTAACGTCGCATTTAAGAACAACAAAACAATGAAATGTACTTATCAAGAACTCCCTGACAATACTAAAGGGTGTGTATATAAAGATTCCGTAAGTCTTGTAACAACTTTTTATTGGCCAAATCGGGAGTGTGTCACTGTAAAAAGAATTGAACAGCATAAGAAATGTGTGAGATATGCACGGGAACAGTGGTATTTATTATCAACTTAAGAACAATCTTCGGTCAACTGAAGGGGCAAAATATTGTACATTCTAATAATGACTGGAAAGGAATATCATTGAATTTAGCTTTATAAAAGAATATGAATCAACCATAATATGAATATCATATTATTAATACGTGCGACAAAATTTGTAAATTGTTTAAATTTTTTAGAGGTGGGTAGAGATGTATGAAAATAGGAAAATCACCTTTGTAAACGACAGTACAGGGGTAGCGGGAGTAATGAGTTTCCAACCTGCCTCCTGACACCTGTCAGTGTGGATCTGAGTCCTGATGGTTTGTCCGTCAGCATCGGTCCCCGAGAGTATATGGTGATTTTTTAGCCAATCTAAGTTTTGAAGGGCAACCTACCTATGAAAATATATTGAGGGGGATAGTGGATATTAACGGTTTGTAGCTTTCGATTGTATATGAATCACTGTAGTGATATATAGTTGTGACTTCATACGACAAAATCAGTCACGGTCAATGGCAGAGGTGGGTGGATATCGTCGAAAACACCTGAGTTCGACGGGTTGACGGGAGATGGCTCTGTTTCTTATTTTTCTCTTTGGTAATGTGTGGTTAGTGTGTCACTGTAGTCCTGATAATAATCATATATCGCTGGTTCGATCCTATATATATATATATATTATTATCAACTAAATATATCCCTTCGGTAACATATATGAAAATATACATATATAGGTATATGAATTGGATATTAAAGGACGTTTGTAGCATATATTGTATATGAATCACGGTGATGTGGATAAATAGTCATATATATATATATATATATATATAAACGCACTACACGGTCAACATGGCAGAGGTATGGTGGATATCGTCACACAAACACACACACCTGAGTTCGATATGGTTGACGGGAGATGGTATTCATATACCTCGGTGGGCCTATATATATATATGTGTATCCTGATTCCTATCCGTCGCTGGTATATATCCATATATATGGACTTATTATCAACTAAAATTCCCCTTAATATATATGAAAATATGCGTATACTATATACATATAGAGTGAATTGATATTATATATATTTGTAGCTATATATTGTATATGAATCATGGTGATGCGGGATAAATAGTATATATATGGCTACGTGCGACAAACGCACTACACGGTCAACATGGCAGAGGTGGGTATATTGCTATCGTCTATGGGGACGGATGACTGCGAGTTTTACGGGTGGGTAATCTTAGCTTTACAAAACCTTGTAAGCCCACAAACAGAATAACCGTAGTCCTAATTCTCGTCCGTCGCTGGTTGATCCCACGGGAAAGTGGACTTATTATCAATTATTCTTCGTAACAGATAGAAAATATATTACTCTGAGGTAGAAATAACATATTAGCGACAACAGCAGCTTACTGATTGTATATGAATCACGGTGATGAATAAATAGTCATATTGCAAATGGTCCTCCAAGACAAACGCAATGAAACGGTCAACATGGCATAGGTGGGTGGATATCGTCTCCAAACGCAAAACACCTGGAGTTCGACGGGGCGGGGTTGGACGGCAGATGGTATTCACTATAACTCCTTGTGGGAGTTACTGCAAGTCATTGGAGGGAATTGATTCCTCGTCCGCCACTGGTTCGATTTACCGACTGTGGACTTATTATCAACTAAAAATTTCCCTTCGGTAACATATATGAAAAGATATTACTGAGCGATGAAATTAGCGACGTTTGTAGCAAATGATTGTAAAATCACGGTCATGTGAAAATAGACACTGGCTACGCCAGCATAAAACGCATTACACGGTCAACATGGCAGAGGTGGTGGATATTGCTTGTAAACGCACAACACCTGTTGCGGGTGATCCAAGATGGTATTGGCGACGTCTGGGTGGCCGACTGTTAGTGTGTCAAAGGTAGTCCTGATTGCACGTCTGTCACGGTTCGATCCTATGGGAGGTCGACAGTGGTATCAAATGTCAATTCGAACTATATGAAAATATATTACTTCAAGATGGAGGCCATTGATATTTATAAGGGCGTTTGTAGCTTGGGGCATTGCTTTATGAATCACGGTGATACAATAGTCAGATTCAGGAATTCATGAAATCACCATTTCACTTAGGATAGAGGTGTGGGTGTTAGCCTACTCAAAACGCAAACACCTGAGTTCGACGGGTGGGTTGACGGGATGTTTACACTAGCCTCTCTCTCTTGTGATCGACTGGTTTTTAGTGTGTCAGAGAGTCCTATCCTTGTCATTCGCTGAGTTTGATCCCACGGGACGGTGGACTTATTATCAACTGCACCCCTTCGGTAACATATATATGAAAATATATAGGTATATGAATTGATATTAAAGGACGTTTGTATTTATGATTATATATGCATATAATATAGGTATACACATACATATATATATGTGTGTGTGGCATAGCTGTTATATTAGCAAGTATGCTGATGGATAATTACAATTTACTCTTCTTGTACATATTTATTGCAATGTTTCGTAAATTCCCATTATAATTCCATCTTCAAAGGCTAAAATGGATAAAAACAAAACAACAATAATTAGCATAAAACGCAAACTGGAATTTTACACTTAAAATTATACATTTAAAAACAAGACATATTAAAAATTCACAAACAATTGGACCAATTTCCACCAGAGTAAAAGAAACGTAAATTAAGGAATTAAGAAATGTTGATGAAAACACACCTCAAGACAAGAAAAGGGAGTGGCTGTTGACCGCGGTTTAATTCCGGGAACCAGTTGTTTGGTCCATAGGACTCTAAAATGGGTAATTCCATCAGTTGTTGGGTCCTTGTCTGATGATTTTAAAATCGATATTTTAACACTTACTGTTTTTAGAAGACGAACTTTTTATAGCAGGAAATGTCTTGTATTACCTAGCTCATGCTACTTTACTTTAAAAGAATTCTGTTTACACATTATTCCACAGAAAAACTGGCTTAAAATTCCAACTGGGCACAGTAGGATATTTTACTGGCGGGGAGAAGTTTAAAAATTAATTTTCCTACTAATTTTATTGACAAAATTAGTAGGAATTTAACAATTTTAAAAGTCTCCTGCCAGTAAAATATATATTCTGTGTGAAACTGGACTTTATACAGCTTTCCCTAAATGGGCTGATGTTCTTTTAAAAGAAAATTCACTGGTAATACAAGATCATTTTTCCCTATAAACCTGATTCCTAAAAATCCGCTTAACCATCCGCTCTCTGTTTCCAGTTCAAGGATCGTCTGTGCCTCTTTCATGTACTCTGTGTGGTATATAAATATACTTGCCCCAGGCACCTCGGGATTTATGGGGGATCCACACGGAGGCTTCAAGGTGCGCATCGACTGTCATAGAGGGGCAGTTTCGACAGGCAGCAGACTCACGAACCCGGATCATTCCAACATAAGAACTCATGCTGAAAGCTGCAAACATACATTGAAAATGATTTTAAAAATCATCGGACATACCCAAACACTCAGGAATTACCCATTTTAGTCCTTATTGATCAAACAACTGGTTCTTAACAAACACGCAGTCAACAGCCACTACCCTTTCTTGTCTTAAGGAGTCTTTTCCTCTTTTTTTTATTTGTTAGTTTTCCATTTATGTTTCTTTTACCTGGTGAAGGTTATCCAATAGTTTGTGATTTTAATATATATTGTTTTTTTTTAAATGTATAATTTTAAGTTAAAAATTTTCAGCTTGAGTTTTATGCTAATTATTTGTTGCTTTATCCATTTTAGAGCCCTTGAAGATGTAATTATACATAAAGATACGAAACGTCGGGAAATAAATATGTACAAGAAGAGCAATTTTAATTGTCTATCAGCATACGTGTTGTATATATATATATATATATATATATATATATATATATATATATATATATATATATATATATATATATATATATATATATATATATATATATATATACATATATATATGTATATATATATATATATATATATATATATATATATATATATATATATATATATATATATATATATATATATATATATATATATATATATATATATATATATATATATATATATATATATATATATATATATATATATATATATATATATATATATATATATATATATATATATATATATATGTGTGTATGTATATAATATATATATATATATATATATATATATATATATATATATATATATATATATATATATATATATATATATATATATATATATATATATATATATATATATATATATATATATATATATATATATATATATATATATATAATAAATATATATATATATATATATATATATATATATATATATATATATATATATATATATATATATATATATATATATATATATATATATATATATATATATATATATATATATATATATATATAGATATAGATATATATATATATATATATATATATATATATATATATATATATATATATATATATATATATATATATATATATATATATATATATATATATATATATTTATTTATTTATATAAATACATACATATATATATATATATTGTAAAGAGTAGCGCTAAAATAAGCTAGAAACTCTTCTCCCTTCCCTGCTTTGGGGCTGGTTTTGAACCTTTGAATGGGAAATAAGGGCTCAGAGAAAATATAATTGTGCAGGGACAGTAATCTGCTGCCGTCTTCTTTGGTACAGAAGATGAAAATACCATTTTCTTATATACATGCATATACATATATACAGCAAATACAAAACATCTGGCATTAATATCCATATTGTTGATGCATAAAAATAAAATATACATGTACATATTGTTGAAATAAAACAAAATATACATGTTAACATGCTCTGCACATAGAGTTAAGTTAAATTTTAAGAGAAAACGTAAAATACTGCCGTGCTAAAAAAAAAAAAATATCTTGTACCACCGCCTCGAACCTTTTAATCATAGCCTAATAACTAGCCGAAATTTGTAGGCCTACCATCAACTGTTATTTATTATCTGAACCCTAAATTCATGATTAAGTTAGAAATCAAATGGCAATTTGGAGATTGATGTAGCCTGGAATAACCTGTCCTTTCTGTGGGAAATTCTGAATCGAAATGAATGGTAAGCTTAGGCCTATACTTGAGCTTGAAGTCATGAGACTGTATACCCTAATGCCAAAGCTTAGGCCTATATCTTTGCTTTATTGTTATATGACATTAATTACCAAAAATCAGTGTGACTAGGCTAGACTATAGGCCTATACAGGCCTAGCCTAGTACATCCCTGGATTTCTAAAGAGATCTAGGCCTATGGCTTAGAGTAGGCCTGCAACGAGGAAATTACTCTAATTAGCAGAACTCTAAGCCTGCAACGAGGAAATTACTCTAATTAGCAGTCTCATTACGGCTTTCACTACGAGATATCTACATTTAAAAATGGCTGTCAGCTGTCACAATTATGTTAAATTTAAGTAGAATTAACCTAATCTAAGTTGAAAATTCGCTGTACCCAAAGAAACAACGTAGCCTAGGCCTATCTGAAGCTACCCAAGCCGTTTCTCGCGAAATATATTTGTAATTCATTAATTCAAAGGGCATCGTAACCCACTGGCCCACCGCGAACCATACCAACGAGGGCACTGGGCACTGTTACCAAGGCCCGAGAGATAACGGTGCCGTGGGCCCTTGCTGCGTAGCTAAGGTACCCGAAAAAGGGGGTCCCCACCAAAAGAAAGAAAAAGGGGGAGGGAGGAATTCGTTTCGAAAACTGACCTTGTCACGAAATCGTACTGCTTCTCCTCCTGCTGTCCTGGACGGGACGTCCCATTCCCTAATCCGCCTCTGAACAAGACTGGAACATCCGTCGTTGTTCTGGGTCACTTTCCTTCTCTTAACTGAACCACCTCGTCGTCGACCAGTCGCTCATCTCAGACTCCTACCAACACAACTCTTTCTCTCCCTCTTTTTCTCTCCTCCTCACCTCTCCCTCTCTCTCTCTCTCTCTATATCTATCTCTCTCCCCCGCCCCACTCAGCTGATCGGCGCCTGCAACCCAAACATAGAAAATGTACGGAGAAAATGCTCTTAATTTTATATTTTAATGAGTAAAATGCCTTTAAAATATATATTATATTACATACAAACAATATACATTAATTTTATTTATATATTTGGCAAATATATTCCAAATTATTTGAAATGATCCTAATTTTATCCATTACTTCTACATCACAATGAGCAGCGGAGGAGCTTTATAGAAAACGTTTCTGAGAAAGTGATAAACTAATGTTTCTTTGGAAACGTTGTTGGACGGCGTTTCCAGGAGAAAGAAGCAAAATAATTGATTCCCTGGAAATTCTTTAAAGACCTCATACGTTATGTTATGGTGTATTTAATTTAAAAGAAAATAACTTATGCTTTTATGAGTATTTCAAATACTGAATTCTCAACATAGCGTAAACGATACGGCAACGATCATAATTATTCATAATAATTGAACTCGAGTGTTCTTAAAGCATACGTATCTTTTTAAAAAATGGGATATGGAATAGGTCACAAGGCACAAAATAATGTTTTGATTATTAAAAACTTCATGATGTATATCTTATTTAAAAATTTGACAATATTTGGGTAAGATGTTTTTGTCAGATTATATAAGTGAAAATGGAGTATATTTGTTTTTTTTCATATATCAAAACTTAAGAGTCGGGGAAAACAATAAAGATTACAGAATTAAAGAAAAGACGACATGAGCGTCACCGTGTGGAAAATATAAAAACCATATTGATAATATTTAGTTTAGTAATAGGGCAAAAGCTCTTGACAGAGATTTATAGTTAATACAAAAGTAGATGGGGGGGGTGAGTTCATTAGCTGGGCATATGTTCTTAAAAAGTAAGACTTATGCTAAAAGATTAACAAGGGAAAACCTCTTGTTCCCCTTCTGTTTTTGTATTGATATCTCTGTCAAGTTCTTTTGCATTCAGAGGAATTTAGAATAGATTACAGAAACAGGAAACATTGAGGAAAGTCCCAGTTTTAGATGAGATGTCCTGGGATGTGAATGAAGCTTTCATGAGGCTGCTCGTTGCTGATCGGAAGGAGACTCAGATTGAATGTAAAAAGATATGGATGTATCTGAGGAAACTTAGGTATGATCAAAATGAGAGGTGAAGCAAACTTTTGAAATGTTAGATGGGATTTTATCAACGATAGAATTTTTTTGAACGTTACAACAACTAAGCCTACTTTTGAGTTATACTTGTCTGACTTAAAGACCAACTAAGAGAGAAAAGATCAGTTAATGAAAAGGTCACTTCAACTTTGAAAAATTAAATAAAAAAATGATGATCAGGAGTCAAAGTCTCAGAGCATATAAATCTGTTGGGAAGAGCTGATCTGACGCTAGTTCGTTTTGTTGGATATTGGGGCGAGGTGTTTCTGGGGAAGGGAGATTTATTGAGAGCAAAAGCGTTGAAATAATCATGCAAAAATAGCTTTATAAGGTTCTTAATAAACCTTTGCTTTAGATAGAGGATATAACCGCCTGCTCAAAATTTTATCAAAATTGATGAAGGTGAGTCAGTCGTTTTTAAGAAGAAGATTAACTTATTGGTAAAAATGTTTGAAGAGATTATACCAGGAATTAGATGATGTTTATTCCATGAAATGTTTAGCCAGATAAAAGATTAGTAATTTATCTTTTCCATCTTATTCAATGAGAAAAGGGTGACCTAAATACTTAACTATCTAAAACTTGTTTATCTGAAAATCATCCAAAGCAAGTAGATTGTTTAAACCCTGTGATAACCAAGGGGAACAGTTTACTTAAAAACACTTATTTTGAAAAACAAAATTTTAATTTTTTAATTAAAAAAAGTAAATACCTTTAATTTAACAACAATAAATAAGCCAAAATTAAACTTTGAATTTTTTAGACTTATTTTTACTTTTCTTCACATTCAGTTTTACCTAACAACGGGACCTTTCTTCATTACTTGTGGAATCGTCTTATCATTTCTTTTCTTCTCCCTTCCTTCTTTCTTGTTCTTCTTCCTCCTCCTCCTCTAATTCTTTTATCTCCTTGTTTTTTTCTCTTGCCACTTTCTCCCTTTTCTTTCAACGATCCTTTTTTTCAGTAATGCTGAATAGGTTCCTTTCTCTCTTTTGATCCTCCTTTTTGAGGGATCTCCAGGCTTTTTCCTCTCATTTCAGGATTCAGTTATCAGATCTTCCATAGTTAGGCATTTATTTTCTTAGTTAGCAAATAAAATGAAAACTTTCTTGAGTCTTTATCTTTGTTGATTTTGTAAAAGGCCTTTCCTAGTATTTCCTTTAGGACTTTCTAAAAATCTTTCTTCTTCATTAAGGAATTCCGGAAATCCTATTTTAGGTTTTCATCCATTCTGGGTACATCTTCTTAAAGTGATTTTGATCCTTCTTTCATTTTATTTAAATTTAAGTCTTTGTGATTCAGGTGGCATTCTGTCTCCTCTGTTGTTTGTATTGGCCGTGATTTGTGTTATGAGAAGGGTTAAAAGAGAAACGGATGCAGGTATACTCTGGGGAGAAAATGTGAAACTTCTTGACTTGGGTTATGCTGATGATATGGTTTTGATCTGTGAGGGACCAGATAAGATGTAGAGTGTGTTGGATTGTCTAGTGAGTGAAGGTCGAAAGGTTGATTTGGTTATCAATAGTGGAAAAACTGAAATCATGAATATAAATATTGAAAATGCACTGGATTGTCTAATTGAAGGTTTGGTTGTAAAGCAAGTGGATGAGTTTAAATATTTAGGTACTTATTTAGATAAAGATGGTTCCTTGAGCACAAAATTTATGGAAAGATTAAAGAAGGCTCATCGGGCAATGGGAGTGCTTAAAAATATTTGGAGTAGTAGCAGTTTTTCTGTGCATTCAAAAATAAAAATTTATATGGTAATGGTTAGGAGTATTTTGATTTATGGGCGTGAGTCATGGTACAGTACAGTGACTATGGATAATAAATTCTTAGCATTTGAAAATAAGGTGCTCAGAAGAATAATAGGAATTGAATTAATTGGAGGGGTAGGATAGCAAATGACAGAATTAGAGAAGTAACGGGGGTGCAGCCGGTCGATGAGTATGTTAGATTCTTACCCTGGAAGTGGCTAGGCCATGTGCATAGAAGACGGGGAATAGTACGAGATACTCCAGGATGGGTTGCCCTTACTAGAAGAGGTAGGGGTAGGCCAAAGGAGATGTAGTCAAGGACAATGAGGCAGGAAGCAGGAGACTAGAGTTGGGGAGATCTAGAGGAGTTAGCCCAGCACAGAATGTGGTGGTGTGAGTTCATCGAGACCCCAGGCATCCCCAAGGATGTCACAAAAAATGATTGATTGATATACTAACTGATCAACCTGGTGTTTGCCAAAACTCTGAATGATAACTGAAACTCTCTCTCTGATCTCTCTGATCTCTCTCTCTCTCTCCTCCCTCCCTCTACTCTCTCTCTCTCTCTCTCTCTCTCTCTCTCTCTCTCTCTCTCTCTCTCTCTCTCTCTCTCTCTCTATCTATCTTTCCTGTTAAGATAATTGCTTCAGTTACATTGCCCGTCATTATTTACATTTTATATTTTATTCCTTCTCACTCCAATTCCTATTGGGGCTGAACTTGAACTTAAAGGGCAGTGGGAATGTCACTATCCATCTCAGCAACCTAGAAAACTATGGATTAGACACTAATATCTGTCGTTTTCTGTTATTTTTACATGTCACTACCTTCCTACCATTTCTCAACCTCCTTCCTATCGGGGCTCAACTTAGACTTAAAAGGCATCAGGAGTGCCACTATGTATCTCAGCCACCTTGAAAACTATGGATTATACACTAATATCTGTCATTTTCAGTTATTTTTACATGTCACCCCCTTTCCACCCCTTCTCAACCTCCCCTTCCTATCACGGCTGAACTTGGACTTAAAGGGTATTGGGAGTGTCACTATTCACCTCAACGACCTAAAAAACGATGGATTAGACACTAATATATGTTGTTTTCGGTTGTTTTTACATGTCACCCCTAGCCACCCCTTCTTAACCCCCCCCCCAACTTCCTATCGGGGTTAAACTTCAACTTAAAGGGCATCAGGAGTGTCATTATTCATCTTAGCGACATCAAAAACTGTGCATTAGACGCTAATATCTGTCGTTTTTGGTTATTTTTACATTTCACCCACATCCCACTGCCTTCTCAACCCCCCTTCTTATTGGGGCTGAACTTGGACTTGAAAGGCATCGGGAGTGTCACTGTTCATATCAGCAACCTCAAAAACTTTGGATTAGACACTAGTATCTGTTGATTTTGTTATTTTAACATGTCCCCCCATCCCACTCCCTTCTAACCTCCCCCTTCCTATCGGGCTGAATTTGGACTTGAGGGACATCAGGAAGTATCACTGTTCACCTCAGCAACTTTGAAAACTACAAATGAGATACTAATATCTGTCATTTTCAGTAATTTTTATATGTCACCCCTTTTGATGCCCATGATGTCTTACCCCAACAGTATTCTTTTCCAGATAGTAAGTCATATGTGTACCAAGTTTATTTGAAATTGCTCAATGCATTTCAGTTATTCTGGCACATACAAACACACACATCCATTTATATATATAAATATATATATTATATATATATATATATATATATATATATATATATATATATATATATATATATATATATATATATATATATATATATATATATATACATATATATATATACATATATATATATATATATATATATATATATATATATATATATATATATATATATATATATATATATATATATATATATATATATATATATATATATATATATATATATATATATATATATATATATATATATATATATATATTTATATATATAAATATATATATATATTTATATATATAAATATATATATATATATATATATATATATATATATATATATATATATATATATATATATATATATATATATATATATATATATATATATATATATATATTATATATATATATATATATATATATATATATATATATATATATATATATATCTCTATATATATATGTGTGTGTGTGTGTGTGTGTGTGTGTGTGTGTGTGTGTGTGTGTGTGCGTTTGTGTGCATTAGTAGAATTACTAAAAAGGAACTCACTCCAAACTGGATGGTATCTAATGGAGTATTTATTCAGAAAAAGTTACAAGCTTTCTTGGACAAACAGTTCTCTTTATCAAGAATTCGTACAATGACCAGATGCGTAGTCCAGCTGTATTCATATCTGTGTGCTGTGTACTTTAATCCTATAATCGCCTAGCTCCTCCTGTGTGACCCCCACCCCCTTGTGGCCTTGGTCTTTCTTTGCCTGCTTCTGCTTTGAGGTGTTCGTTTCCAGTGTGTCCTCTTGCATTTTTCCTTCGTTTCCTTGCTGCTGTGGAGTGTACGATTTTTCTTGATATGCTCTTCAAAGCCATTTACGGTGTTCCCTGCCATTGTGTTGTTAGCGCATGTTATAATGTGGTTCAGATTCCACAATAAGCTGTAGGTCCCATTGCTGGGTAACCAACTGGTTCTTAACCACGTAAAATAAGTCTATTTCTTCGGGCCAGCCCTAGGAGAGCTGTTAATCAGCTCAGTGGTCTGGTTATACTAAGGTATACTTAACTTGTGAAGGCGTTCTCTGGTGTTCCTGTACAGAAAACTCATATTTTCCCAGTCTATTTTAAGGTCATTTTCCCAACAGTGTTTCCCAACTGCCGACGTCTGATTATAATGCCTTATGTTCTACTGGTGTTGTTTGCTTCGCTCTTTACAGAATTTGCCAGTTTCTCCGTAGTACCCATCTTCACAGTCTAGACACGCTGCCATATATAACCCCCCCCGCCTCTAATCTCTCCCCACTCTACCGACTTTTTGTTTCTAACTCATTTATTCCTAACGGTGTTTTTGTAGCTGCCTGTCAATTTGAAATTATCTAGCTTCCTATTGATGGAGGTAATAGAGTTGTTGTCAGGGACTGTAATTATTTTCTTCCCTACCAAATGTTCCTTTTCTATCCTTTCCCTCTCCCCAAAATAGTTTTTTCTTGCCTTGATGTGTGCCTGCTCCCACCAATTCTTAGGGTATCCTAATCTCCTAAAACTCTCCCTCAGGTATTCCAGCTCTTCATCTATAAGCCCAAATGGCCAACCCTGTCATTACTCCTATTCATTTTTCTTTCCTATGACTGGGGAACCTATGTATGTATGGATTGGTGTTTGTCTTGTTCCTGTATACCTTGAATTTTAAATTTTCCCCTTCCCTCTTTACCAGGACATCCAAGAAAGGAATTTCTCCCTCCTTCTCTTCTTCTATTGTGAGCTTGATTTGTTCATTTAGTTTATGTATGTTTCCTAGGAACTTATTAGATCTTCCCTTTCTCCCTTATAAATAATCAAGATGTCATCCACGTATCACCCATTTTATGATATTCAAGTTCCCTTTATTTACTTTGCCCACCTCTTCCTTGTCAAACCATTCCATAAAGATATTAGCTAGGATTGGTGAAAGACACGAACCCATGGCCACGCCATTTTTTTGTATATAATGGTTTTCGCCGCACTTGAACACATTAACTCTTTTAGCAGTTTTATTAAAACGTCAAGAGCTAGGTCGCATGTATAAACCCCTTCCTCCATATTCTTTTTTATTACTTACATCGTCGTCTTGACTGGTACGTTGGTGAACAGGGAAATTACATCCACACTTGCAAATTTACGGTCTTTTACGTTAATTTTAGATCATTCATCAATAAGGTTCATGTTGTTTTAAATGCCCTTCAGGTACTAAGCCCACCCATTTTCCCATTATGTTGGAAAGAGCCATAAGGAAGGGTGCCCGCTGTGACCGATCGTGGTATCAATGAGATCACCGCAGAAGAGGCTGGAGAAATTTCTTTCCAACATAATGGGAAAATGAGTGGGCTTAGTATCTGAAGGACATTTAAAACATAACATAAGCCTTATAGATGAATTATCTAAGATTAACATAAAAGACTGTAAATTTGCAAGTTTGGGTGTAACTTCCTTGTTCACCAGCGTACCAGTCAAGACAACGATGGAAGTAATAAGAAAGAACATGGAGGAAGGGGCTTATACATGCCACCTAGATTATGACGTTTTAATAAAACTGCTAACACCGGCCCTCAGTGTTAATGTGTTCAAGTGGGCGAAAACCATTGTATACAAAAAAAATGGCGTGGCCATGGGTTCAAGTCTTTCGCCAATTCTAGCTAAAATCTTTATGGAATGGTTTGAAAAGGAAGAGGTGGGCAAAGTAAATAAAGGAAACTTAAATGTCGTAAAATGGGTAAGATACGTGGATGACATCTCGATTATTTATAAGGGAGAAAGGGAAGATCTACATAAGTTCCTAGAAAACATAAATAAACATCACGTTCATAATAGAAGAAGATGTCCTGGTAAAGAGGGAAGGGGAAAATTTAAAATTCAAGGTATACAGGAAGAAGACACACACCAATTCATACATACATACTGTAGGTTCTCCAGTCATAGGAAAGAAATAAAAATAGAAGTAATGACAAGGGTTGGCCATTAGGGCTTATTGGATTTGCAGTCCCGAATTCTTAGATGAAGAGCTAGAATACCCGAAGGAGAGTTTTAGGAGGTTAGGATACCCTAAGTATTGGTGGGACCGGGCACACATCAAGGCAAGAAAAAATTATTTTGGGGAGAGGGAAAGGATAGAAAAGGAACATTTGGTAGAGAAGAAAATAATTACAGTCCCGAACAACTCTATTACCTCCATCAATAGGAAGCTAGATAATTTCAAACTGATAGGCAGCTACAAAAACACGATTAGGAATAAAATAGTTAGAAACTAAAACTCGGTAGGGTGGGAAGAGATTAGAGGGGGGGGGGGGGTATATATGGCAGCATGTCTAGATTGTGAAGATGGGTACTATGGCGAAACTGGCAAATCCTGTCAAGAAAATGACCATAAAATAGACTGGGAAAATATGATTTTTCTGTAGAGGAACACCAACAAAACAGCCAGACTGGTTGTAGAGAACGCCCCCATAACATGCACTAACAACACATTGGCAGGGAACACTGAAACGGCTTTGAAGACAGCATATCAAAAAAATTGTGCACCCTACAGTAGCAAGGAAATATATATATATATATATATATATATATATATATATATATATATATATATATATATATATATATATATATATATATATATATATATATATATATATATATATATATATATATATATATATATATATATATATATATATATATATATATATATATATATATAGGAACAGGATAGCCAGAAGACGTGGTAAAATTGCAGACATTATTATTTCTTAGAATATAACAGAAGCACAGCCGAGCTTTCGGGAATACCTAAGTTTTCCCATCATCAGGGTCACTTATTTGTAGAATGGCATAAAAAATAGAGAAACAATAAGAAAACTATATATGAAAAATAGGAAAAAGCACGTTAAACGAAGAAGAAGAAGACTGATTGACCAACTCTAAAAGTATTAAAACAGTTATAACTAACAAAACTTTAAAATACATAATAATATAAAGTAAAAAAGAAACATAAAAACCCAAGATAACTGCAAAAGAATAATGACTAAGTAATAAGAAATCACGTACTAAACAGAAATCGTCAAATAAAATCACTGAGCAGATACATACTGAGAGAGGGAGAGAAAAATGAATATTCAAAATAATAAAAATGATAATGTAGTACAAAATACTGGAGAACCTACTGTTCATGTCGTAGTTAAATGATAACTGGGCGAGTTAGAAGCCTGCGAATGGAAGAGGGTGAGGTGAAAAAAAGCAAATTATTCAATGAGCAATGGAACAGAGGTTGTTTGGTTTTTTGAGTGTTGATACATACACACACACACACATATATATATATATATATATATATATATATATATATATATATATATATATATATATATATATATATATATATATATATATATATATATATATATATATATATATATATATATATATATATATATATATATATATATATATATATATGAATTTTTTATATATATATGAATTTTTACTTAAGTGACTTTTATATACAATCATGAAGCTACAAATGTCGCTTTAGAAAGCGACATTTTTTAACTTCATGATATATATATATATATATATATATATATATATATATATATATATATATATATATATATATATATATATATATATATATATATATATATATATATATATATGAATATCTTTTCCTGTAATACCACAGTGTAATATGAATATAAAAAAAGGCCCATAAAACACTATTTAAACGTTGCAACCATATATTTCGGGCACTTGCTTCTGTGACCCTGTTCACTGGTAGAATATGGACAGATGAGATGTTACAAGGGTATATATACAAAACATATGTAGATGTGGCATTGTCCCCGATGATATGCAGGTGACCGTTTCCTAAGAAGGTGGAGAGTAACCAATTCCCTAGTGGTTTTTGGCCTCGTTAACTCCTGTTTGGCGACGATTCTGGAGGTCTTATTCTCTGGGCCACCTTCTTCAGAAGAGGTCTGAGGATTAACGCGTCGATGTCGTCCGATTTCCAATGTCCTCCTGACAAGTTCATGTTGTTGGTTTGACTGATGATAACAGATTCCAGCATCTTTCTTTTGTACGGACAGCTACTTTTGAAAACCAGCTCGGCCCCCCCCCCCCAGCTTATGGAATGGCCAGTGTCTCTGATATGTAGGAAAATCCCCGAACTCTCCAAAGCATATCTTACCGACCTTTTTTGCTCTATTATTCTTTGCGAGAGCGATCTACCTGTCTCCCCTATGTAAAACTCACTACAGTTACTGCACGGTATCTTGTAAACTCCGGCTTCTTCCTCTTTGTTATTTAAGTATACGTTAATGAGCGAGCTCCCGATGGATTTGAGATAATGGAAGATGAAAGGATTGTTAGACCTGAGTTGTTCTGTGGCCTTTTGGATGTTTTCATCGTACGGTAGCTTTATTTTGTTGTTAAAATCTATTTGTCTGTTGTGAGTGGGACCTTTGTAGTATATTTTATTCGCTTTGAATTCTTTGTCTAGGTACCCATTTGAACATATTCTAAGCCCCCTGAGGAATAAGTTGCACCCTACCATGATCTTTACGGAGACATCGTGGTAGCTGAAGAAATGAATATAGGAAACAGCGAAAGTGGGTTTCCTATATGATCAGTACATCTAGGAACGGCAATTTTCCTTCCTTTTCCCATTCTGTTTTGAATTTTATGGTCGGAACTAGCGAATTTAGTCTATTAAAAAATTAATTAAAGTCTCCCCAGCTATTGTCCCAGAAAGTAAAAATATCGTCTATGTATCTAAGCCAGATCATATTGCGGTTTTTGATGGACGACAAAAGTTCTGTTTCAAAATATTCCATGTACAAATTTGCTAAAAGGGGTGATAGGGGACTTCCCATGCTACAGCCAAATTTTTGTTTGTAAAAATTACTATTGAAAGAAAACACAGTGTTAGTTACACAGAGGTTGATAAGTCTTAGAGTTTTATCTATGCCAAGAGGAAAATGGTCTTTATATGGTTGTAACTTCCTCTCTAAGAAAGACAACACGTCGGCGATCAGGACTTTAGTAAATAATGACTCGACGTCTAGGCTGAGCAATTTGATGTTGTTTGAGGGGATGTTTAAAGTATTAAATTTTTGTATAAAATCCTCTGCATGTTTGACGTGGGAGGATGAGAAGGTTCCTAGAAAGGGTGATAACAGGTCTGCGAGCCATTTTGATAGTTTGCACATGAATGAGCCCCTGCTAGATATTATGGGGCGTAAAGGAATCCCATCTTTATGTGTTTTCGGGAGGCCGTAAAAATTGGGGAGAGAGGGGTTGATTACCTTGAATGTCTCTAGTAGTTCTATGTCCTTCTTATTGCCCCCTATGGTTCTGACTGATTTGTTAAATTGAGCAGCAATATTTGATGTGGGATCTTTCGTTAATTTGTCATAGGTCTCCGCATCGTTTAGAAGTTCTTGAACTTTACTGATATATGTCTCCTTGTCTAAGAGAACTATTTTCCCGTCTTTGTCAGATTTTGTGATGATGATATCCCCCCTTTTCCTTAAACTAACTAATGCATTTTGGAATCTTTTCGGGAGCGAATTTTTTTGTTATTTTGCTCCAAGACATTTAGCAAAATGCCTTTGAGACATGCCTCTTTGTTGTCATAATTGTTTTTTGCAAAATGTTTATCAAAGGCAACTAGGAAATTAAGATTACTCTCGGGACCTGGTTTTAGAGCGAATGAACTCCAAGATTTAAAATGGTCTGTTCTACTGCGGTGAGGGGATGGTTAGAGAGATTCCCTGGGTTTATGGTATTTTACAGGCCTGCAACGGAAACTTTATTTAATTGGCCTTGGGGTTCCGACTTGCGTAAAGGGAAATCATAAAAAAAATAAGAAGAGGGGGAGAATTTAGGAGCTGAAGGCTCTACTTCATAAGGAAATATTACGTAAACACTTGGGCTAAATTAAAGAATTATATTTACAAAAGCAAGCATTTGAAGGGAAAATGGATAAGTAAATTGATAAAGGGCTTGCAACGTCTGAAGATCCTTCTATTGGAGTCTTGATTAAAGGCAAGGCACAGGCCAAGATGAGTCCACTGCGAATGGGTCCCTCTGCAAGAGAGATTTACATATTACACGCCAGTAAAGGAACAATTTAACACAGAATAAGTCTCGAGTTTGCACTGAGGGTGCCAAAGACTCGAGGAATGAATGACCACTTTACACTCGAACACAGGACATTGAAAATGGCACTGGATAAACTGGCACAAGGACTGAAGTGAAATGCTAGTACTCCAAGCTTTCTAAAGGGCAAACTGTCGTGACTAAAAGTCTTCTCTCACTTTACCTGAGGGGAAGCTGGTCTCTGACAAAGAAGGACGAGGGATGATGACACGTATGGCAGTGCCCTCGAGGATGACTGCAGTCTGGAGTCGGACAGGAATGAAAGGTGATCTCTCATCAAAGTTACTGCTCGCCCGCGTGGGGGACTGTCTCTCGAGGACTCTTACTGCATGTTTTCTGCTACACAACTAACTAACTCTCCTTAATTGCTTCTAGTCCTTTTAAGGGACGCGGCCAGGGGTGGGGCTGTGTGCAAGCATGAGTCACTGGCCAGGTGGGCAGCGATTCTGTTGCCCTGGAGGGTTTCCTGCAGAGGTAAGACAATTCAGGCAGCTTAATTTGCCTTTAGAAAGTCCATTTCAGAAGATTAGTTGGGCTAATCTTCTTAAGGGAGTGGCATAAAATATCCTCCTGTCCCGTCATCTGTGTCATCTCAATATCTGTTCCAGGTAAAAAAAAAACCAGGGACATATAGGAATGTTGATAATACGATCGGCCATGCGGTTCTCAATAAACAAAAGGGGTAAATTAGGTGGGGAGGTGCACTGTGCGAGACGTCTGGGTTATTATAATAATATATATATATTTTCATGATGTTGCCTTGTAATGCATATATCCTCCTATAATTTTGACACATCTACTTTTTCCATGTTTATGTGTAATGATAATGATTGCTGAAGTGTCATATTTAGTTTGGCATCAGATCTCAAAAGAACTAATGATTGAATAACTTGATAGCATAATTTAGAATTGTTAATACAATTTTAATAGTAACGTAATTTGGAACGAATATCTTTTTTGATAAAAGCGTAGTATGTAAACACGTGTGTGTGTCCACCAGGGCTTGTTTCATTTCAATTATCAACAGTTGAGATAAGAGGGAGCGCTTTGTTTTGGGTTGGTGATGACAGGTTGCGAAAACAAACGCCGATTCGTCCCATACGGGCTCGAGACGAGTGATTTCATGTTGTTACATGCATTGTTCGTGTCACGTACGCCACTTTGAGAGAAAGAATACGTGTCTTGATCAATTACGTCATGTTTTGTAAGACTGCGTTCAAAACGTTTTGCTGGGATGACGTCATTTTCCTTCTAGAAGCTTCTCCATTGTATCTCGCACCCAAAATGCTTTAGTGACGTCACCTCCCTGGTTCTAGAACTTCCCTTTATATCTCGTACCCAAAATGCTTTAATGACATCATGTAATTGTTTCACGTATTACTGAAATCCTAAAATCTATTTCATTCTGATTTCTGAGACCAGTCAATATGGTTCTCTCTCTCTCTCTCGTTCTTAGAAAGAGATAATTTTAACGTAGTGTTTTGTGGTCACATATTATCATTAACTTTTGAGATCTGAATTTAGCAAAGTTATTTAGTTCATAACGGCGCCTGGTAAAAAAGTGTGTATTGTGGTAATGTAGCTGCAGCAAGTGATTTACAGAGGTTTTCACAAGTTGTGTAAGGTAACGTGAATTTTACTTATTAATACCATGGTATGATAAGTTAGGAAATTTTTAACAAGTGAAATCATTATTGATAAATCTTATGTGTATTTTTGTGTGTTTTTCTATTTACAATCTCTTTATATTTTCACATTTTTTATGTTTGTGATGTAACATTTATTTACGTAACATTTTAAATATTTCTTGGTAATTTAACATTGCATACTTGATTTAATATCTCATTTACTTGAGATTTTCTTTTAAATCCTGAGTAATGCTTGATAGTTTAAATTTTGCTTGATTAATTTAAATTCCTGATAAAGTTTTTGTGAATGAGTTTTGTTTCATAATTTAATTCAAGAATTAATTGAGTGTTGTGTTATTTTCAAGTAATAAGAAATTTTTCAGATTGTGAATTCTAATTATAAACTTTGAATTTGAAAATAAATTTTTGTATTTAACATTTTTAGAAAAACAGTGTTTCATTTACTGACCATCAATGAATAGGATTGATTGTGTGTGCATAAGGCAAAGTGATAAACATGTTTTGTTCTTTTAGTTTTGCTAAAGTGAATTAAGACCAGGGAAAAAGTTAGAGTTTTTTTATGGAGTGATGCCCTTTTACTCTAGAAGATTTCTAGTTTAATTTTTGATACCTCACACATATTCTGATAGACTTAGTTTGATTTTTCAAGTGATTGATAAATAAGTTTTTCTTAAGGGATCACTGTTACCTTTAGATTACCCAGTCATAATAATTAATGTTATGAGAGTTCAGGTATCAGGCTGAAGCGAGGTATATTTTTGAATTTTGAGATTAGTTGTGTAATAACCAGGTACTTGATACGCATTGTGAATTGTGACAATATATATATATATATATACTATATATATTTATAAATATATATATATATATATATATATATATATATATATATATATATATATATATATATATATATATATATATATATATATATATATATATATATATATATATATATATATATATATATATATATATATATATATATATATATATATATATATATATATATATATATATATATATATATGTATGTATATATATATATATATATATCATATATATATATAATGTGTGTGTTACAGTCAAACTGATTAGTAATGGGGACATTTGATCCCCTCTGGAGCTAGTACTAAACTTGATGGCGAAACAGTGAGTCACCTACACTGTTTCGCCGGGTTTAGTACTAGTCCCTGGGGGTCAAATGTATTTTTGCCGTGTTTAGTACTAGCTCCTGGGGATCAATTGTCTCTAAGTGCATTACGGCGTGATGACTGAAATTTCAGTTAATACGCGTAATGACTGATTACGCATGTTGACTGTAACATATATATATATATATATATATATATATATATATATATATATATATATATATATATATATATATATATATATATATATATATATATATATATATATATATATATATATATATAGAAATCATCAAACACAATCACGTGTGGAACAGAAATAAATTTCTGACTCACGTCAGGATCGAACCAGGTCTCTCAGGTGGAAAGCAAGGGCGTTATCCACTGGGCCATACAAGTCTAAAAGAAGTTGGAACCTGGGAGCAACTGCACCCAAGGAATTACCTGGGAAGTTGGGGAAAACTCGCTGGTATGCAAGCAGTTAGCTTGCCCAGGTAATTCCTTGGGTGCAGTTGCTCTCAGGTTCCAATTTCTTTTAGACTTGTTATGGCCCAGTGGATAACGCCCTTGCTTTCCACCTGAAGAGGTTCGATCCGACGTGAGTCAGAAATTTATAAATATATATATATATATATATATATATATATATATATATATATATATATATATATATATATATATATATATATATATATATATATATATATATATATATATATATATATATATATATATATATATATATATATATATATATATATATATATATATATATATATATATATATATATATATATATATATATATATATATATATATATATATATATATATATATATATATACATATATATATATATATATATATATATATATATATATATATATATATATATATATATATATATATATATATATATATATATATATATATATATATATATATATATATATATATATATATATATATATATATATATATATATATATATTGTCACGATGCATACCAACTACCTGGATATTACACAACTAATCACAGATTTCAAAAATTTACCTCACTTCAACCAGCTACCTGAACTCTCATAATAATAAGAATTATGATTGAGTACTCTAAAGGTAACAGAGATCCAGTAAAAAACTCATTAATCTTGTGAAAAATCAAACTAAGTTTATCAAGACTGGTGTGAGGTATCAACAATTAAACAAGAAATATACTAGTGTAAAAGTGCATCACTCCATCAAACAACTTTAACTGTTTCCCTGGTCTTATTTCGCTTCAGGAAAACTAAAGGAACAAAACATATTTATCACTTTGCCTTATGCACACAATTAATCCTGTTCACTGGTGGCCAATAAATGAAACACTGTTTAAAAAAAATTTTACAAATTTATTTTTTTAAATTAAAAATTTATAAGTAGAATTCACAATCTGAAAAATTTTACTATTACTGGAAAACAACACAAAATTCAATTAATTCTTGAGTTAAATTATAAAACAAAACTATATAAAAAAAAATTAATTTATCAAGAAATTAAGTTAATCAAGCAAAATTTTAACTACCAAGAATTACTCTATTTTTGAAAAGTAAATCTTAAAAAAAGAAAATTAAATCAAGTATGCAATATTTAATTATCAAGAAATATTTAAAATACTAAGTAAATAAATGTTAAATCACCAATATATAAAATGTGAAAAACAAGAGATTGCAAACACAATAACACACAAAAATGCACAAAAGATTTACGATAATAATTTCACTTAGGCAAAAATTATTTAAACACATTATTATCATACTATGGTAATAATAAGTAAAATTCACTTTACCTTACACAAGCTTGTGAAAACCTTTGCAAAATCAAGCAGCTGCTTTAAATTCACAAAACATTTTTTTTGTCAGGTGCCATTACCACCAAATGTTTACACTTTTCCTATACTCAGATCTCAAAAGATGAGGTTAATACTAGTGACCACACTAACACTTTACGTTAATAATTATTCTCTTTTGAAGCAAGGGGTGGGGGGGGAACCAATTCTAACGGTCTCTGTAGTCAGAATGAGCAAATTTTTTGGGATTCCAGTAGCACATGAAACATTCAAGTGACATCATTAAGGCATTTTGGGAACAAGATACAAGAGAAAATTCTAGAAGGAAGATGACGTAATCAATCAAGACTTGTATGCTCTCAAAAGGACATACGTGGTCAGAGCAATGTACTGTATGTAACATTGCGAAACCTTCGTCTTCTTCTCGTATGGGAAAAAGCTTTTACAGGAATCTTTACGCGATCAAACAGATTGCAACGGGCTATTTATGACTGGCATGTTTTAAAAACAAAACAAAAAATACAAATTGGTTTCCAGAATGGATTAGCAATTGTTATTGTGACTTGTCATCGCTTAACCCAAAGCAAAGCGCTCTCTTATCTGAATTGATGACAGATGGCACATCTGGTCTAAAACTCGAATTTTTCTATCAGGAAAGATATTATTAATTTTAAATTACTCTGTTAAGTTATTTAAACCATTAATTCTTTTGAGATCAATAATTATTATTATTACACACAACACATGATAAATAGAAGAGTAAGTATATCAAGACTATGGGATGATATACATCTTACAAGGCAACATCATCAAAAAAAAAAATATATATATATATATATATATATATATATATATATATATATATATATATATATATATATATATATATATATATATATATATATATATATATATATATATGTTATGATCTTTCTCTCTGTTGTATGTTTTTAGTCTCTCACTTCTTACCTTGATTTCCTCTATGTGTGTCCTTAATGCATCACTACCGCTGTGATGTGCTATTTCTTTAGATGAATTATTTTAAGTATTGATATCTCTCAGGAAGGCGTATAGAGACGAGATCAGTAATTTCTTCTCTTTAATTAGTATTTAGTATTATAAAGATCAGTACAAATTAACAGGTTACAGTGGTATAAAAACGAAATAACTCTGGAGTAATTAACTTGACTCAGTCTATATGGGGAACACGGAAGCGAGGGGAGATGTACTCTCCCTTAAAGGACACAGTCTTAATCTGCTCTCTCCTGTCGATCTCCAGCCTGTTGAACCCCTGGAATTCTTGCTATCTGCAATCTCCACCTCCTTCTAGTCTTATTGGAAGGATTTGTCAGCAAGGCCTCCCCTTCAGTTAGTTGATTGGAAGGACTGTAGCGGGTGTGATTCAAATCTCTCCTTAGAGGACTTGATTGGAGGTGATTTTAGGAAGGTGTGTGAAAGACGCCTCCCTAGTATGTTTGATTGGAGGGTGTAGAAGTACATCACTTTGTCCAGCTGAAGGCTGTGTATGGTTTCGACTCTTCGTCGAAAGGTACTTGCCAGTATCAACTAAGTAAATCTAACGATGAAAATATCTTTGCACCCCCTAATTGAGCTAACATATCTTGAATCACTGGCCTTGGCATTCTATCGGGGATGGTGTTGGAATTTAACTTTCTATAATCTATCACAAGTCTCCAATTTCCATCTTTCTTTGGAACAAGTAGTAATGGAGAATTATATGGAGATTTAGAAGGAATGACTACCCCATCTTTCTTCATTTCTTCTATCAAATTATCAACTATGGGTCTTTGGCTTATTGGTAATCTGTAATTAGGAATAAAGAATGGTTTTGTTCCATCATCTAATACAATTTTATGTCTTAGGACATTTGTTCTACCTAATTTATCTTCTTCTATTGCTATTATGTCTCTGTGTTTTTCTAATACTTGAATTAATCTATCTTTGTTTTCTGGAAAATCTGTTTTATTCACTTCACTTCAGATGTTTGACCAGTTACAGAGAAAAATGCTTCTTCTTCTAATGTTAGTAATGGATTGCTAATAGGCATTCCTTTGCAAAAGACAATGCCTGCATATAGTGTCAGTTTGTTATCTGAGTAGTTCTGGAAATAAACTTCACAAGTATCACCCTTCATGTCGACTAAGGAATTATCCATCCTGACAAATTCTGGTAACTCTTCATTTAGTAAAAGAACGTCTTTAACTTCTATCTCTTATTTTCCCCTTAGATGTATTTTTGTTAAACACTTTGGATGCAAAATTACCTGTCTTTTTAGTATAAATTGTACTTTATTATCATCAGCAGTGCTTACACAACATATTTCTTCATCCTTTATCTCTGCAAAGTAACAATGTTCTGCATCTATACTAGTTTCTTCAGTTACTGCTATTATATAATTTATATCTACTTTATTTATTTTGTTTAGCAATAGTACCTCATTTACTAATTTCCCTTCATTATCACAACTGATTACTACATTGCTATAACATTCTGTATTTATCTCTGCATATATATCATCATAAATGTCTTGTTCCTCGTCATATTCAGAACATTGGGGATCACCTTTATTTATTTCTGGGTCACTTCTTTTGTTGGAGGATATAATTTCTGGATGTGCACATCTTAAATTTCTAGTCTGTAATTGTGGAAATTCCTCCTTTCCATTGCCATCCATTTTAATTTGATTGTTCTCTTGATGATAAGTTATTTTATGTATGTATTTCTCGCTTGTTGAAGTCGTCTCAGACAAATTGATCAGATTTGGGTGAAACTTTTCTTCTTCAAGCGTAAAGCATACACTCTTTTTATTATCTTGTGTCAGGGTAATTCTTCCTTCTCTGCAATTTAGTATGATTCCACATTTCTTCATTAATTTGTATGAGAACAACACCTGTGCGGGAAAGAATCTGTCTTCTAGAACTATAAAACTTTCAACAGTTTTATGCGACGAAAGGTCTATTTCTAAGTTCACATTTCCTAAACTTTTAATCTGTTTACCCGCTACTCCTTTTATTATTTTGCTTTGACCCTGAATTAGCGTTTCTTTAACGCCTAAGTAATTTGTTAATGTATGTTTATCAATTATGCTTACAGTACTACCTGAATCCGTAAGGACAGTACATATATGTATGTATGTATATATATATATATATATATATATATATATATATATATATATATATATATATATATATATATATATATATATATATGTGTGTGTGTGTGTGTGTGTGTGTGTGTATATATATATATATATATATATATATATATATATATATATATATATATATATATATATATATATATATATATATATATATACTAACTCACTAGCCAGCACTGCCTGGGAAAACTTTAAAGGACTCAGAAAAATTTTCCTGCGCCTCCTTGCACTGACTGTCCCTTGTATCCAGGAATTATTGTGCTGATGATCCCTTTTAACTTAATATTGCTGTGCTGACTACCCCATTTATCCAGGTATTACTGTAGGGACTGTCCCTTTTATCCAGCAATTACTTTAATAACTGTCCCTTTTGTGCAAATATTACTGTGGTGACTGTCCCTTTTATCCAGGTATTACCCTACTGACTTTCCCATTTATCCAAGTATTACTGTACTGATTATACCTTTTATCCACGTATCACTGTGGTGACTGCTCCATTTATCCATGAATTACTGTTCTAATTGCCCCATTCATCCAGGTATTACTGTTTCCACTGTTCCTTTTACTCAGGTGTTACTGTGCTGACTGTCCAATTTATCCAGACATTATTGTGGTGACTGTCCCTTATATCCACACGTTACTGTGGTGACTGCTCCATTTATCCAAATATTACTGTGCTGTCTGTCTCTTTTATCCAGGTATTACTGTGCTGACTGTCCCTTTTATCCAGGTATTACTGTGCTGACTGTCCATTTTATCCAGACATATTGTGGGGACTGTCCCCCAGGTATTATTGTGGTGACTGCCCCTTTTATCCAGGCATTACTGTGCTGGCTGTCCCTTTTATCCAGGTATTATTGTGCTGACTGTCCATTTTATCCAGACATTATTGTGGGGACTGTTCCCCACGTATTACAGTGGTGATTGTCCCATTTATCTAGATATTGCAGTGCTGTCTGTCCCTTTTTAGCTAAGTATTACTGTGCTAACTGCCCCTTTTATTCAGGTATTACTGCTGTGACTGTCCATTTTATCCAGATATTAGTGTGGTGACTGTCCCATTTATCCATTGATACTCAGTGTCTCTCTGTAGACTTTCACTGCCCTGACGACCTCCCACAAGAGACATCCCTTCCTAATCTCAATTGACAAATCTAAAATTAGAAATTCAGCAATTAGCCATACCTGATCCCGTTTTAGATCAAAGAAATTCTGTTCCCATCTAGGATTAGCAAGAAACCGGGCAACAGAGCCCTCTTCATCCTCAAAAAGTAACACTGTTAAACCCTGGGGACCTGTCTCAACTACTTGTAAACTATTCAATAACTTTCCTCCTCTGTGGGTACTTCATCAGTCACAGTTACACTAATGTGTTCCTGGCAAAGTCGTCAGTTGTAACGACCACCTCCGACCGTTAAAATATTTTCTGTTAAGAGTTAATAGTTGAGGCTCTTCACCGGTCCTGATTTGGGCCGCAGTGGATGTATATTCCAAAAGGCTGGATCTCATAGCACTACTGGAGACAAATAAGGAATATGCAAAGAGGAATAAACAAGACTAAACAATAACTGAATGATAACTTATCACAAAAAACTTATTTATTAAACAATCCCCAAAAGGCTGAATATTTAGGGGATGAAGAAACTCATTCACTATCAGTACACAACAACTTCTCTCATTCAGCTAGGTAACTATTTCCTTAAGTAGAAGAGAAAGAAATTAGGGAGAGGTATGAATTAATCCTACACACCTGTACGTGGATGTTATCAAACACACAACTATAAGAGAATTAGGAGGAAGAGAACCTTAAATCTATCTTACAATTAGTAACATTCCCAAAAAAACAAATATTTACACTTATGATATAACTGAAGATACCGAAAGAATATAATATACCGATGCTGACGTGGAGCACTGAAGCACTAAGACTGTCCAAGAGGTACGAAGGAGAAACACACTGGCAAGCTGGCTATTGACACTCGCCAGTGACGTCCAATGCTAATGCAATAGTAGCATAGGCCTGTATACCCTTACCAGGTGTAAAATCCAGAGAAAGCCTTTTCACAATTCTGAAGGACAAGCAAGGGAGAAGTGGCAGGCAAAGAACGCCAAAATCACACCCGCAAGTAGAGCTGGTAAAACAGGTGAGAACCAGTGGAGCACTCCGGGAGGCATGGGTCTAAGAGAAGGAAAATTCTTCTTAGGTAAAGTTCACGACAAGCACCAAGGTATCCAGAAATAATCCAAGACCGTGATCTCTCTCTCTCTCTCTCTCTCTCTCTCTCTCTCTCTCTCTCTCTCTCTCTCTCTCTCTCTCAAAGGTACTACCAATGTATAACCGTAACCCAAGCTGTCCTTCTGATACAAAAGAGACGATCACAATCCTCAATACTCGCCCAAAAGGCTCCCACAATGTATGCAAGAACGAGATAAACGAAGGGCAGACGAGCTGCCAGACGACCGAAACATAAAAAGATAAAAAAAAAAAAAAAAAAAAACACCCATGAGCAAGGTACTACTTAAATACAGACAACCCCGGGGAGGGGAATAAAGACTCTAATTCACCTTTTTGTGACTGAAAAAAGGGAAAGCAAAAATACTATGTTAAATTCACCAGTAATTTACATGAAATTATTGTAGTATATACAATAGGCGTGGATTGACATTGCCCCACCTGCATTGCAATTGCAGAAAAAAAGCATCTCTAAATGTTGCCATCAATAGTATCCAAACTATTCAATAAAAAAACACTGAAATTAACTGTGAACACTCACCGACGCCTCTCCTCTCCAGCGAAATAATATTTGGTGGGATGCAATTTCCAGGCCCCGATACTTGCATAAAAACTGGGCCCCTCGGCCTCCCGCACTCTTCACCTACCCCTGGGAGCCTTACACCATCACCTCCATCCCAGGCCTCAAACAATTCAAAAGTGTCTAACAACAGGCTTAAATCAAATATCAGGAATATATCAAACTCAATTAGTTTGTATGAATTTATTACAAGAGTAAGTTGAAGTACCAAAAATATAGTTGATGATCACATTAATAATAATAATAATAATAATATAATTAATAAGCAGAATTTTAAATAATAATAATAATTTAATAATAATAATAATAATAATAATAATTTCATGGGGAAAATCAAAAATTCTGCTTCTTTAATAATACAGGTTTCGACAGTTTTTAGAAGATTGCAGCTAAGGTCCTTCTGAATTTTCACGGGCTTCTGCATTTATTTTTATAGAGCTCGAATTTCGCAACCTGGGAATGTCATTCATTATTTCCGTTTATTGCTGGACTGCTCTTCATTGGAGGTGCGTGTCTAACAGCTCGTTATTCCTAAATTTGCCTCCTGCGTCGTATTCATTGTTGGTTTTTTCATGGGGCAAATTCAAAATTTCTGGATTCTGTCTTTTATATATTCTATACACAGACAGTTAAAATATTATAACATACAAATTATACACTTGTTGAGGGGTTCTCCGCGATGTTTCGACAAACTGCCACGCCCAGGAGTGGTGCCATTGTCATTCACAATATTTCCAGCGACAGGAGCTAGTAAGAGTACTGGCAGGTTGCATATACGACGCAGGAGGTCCTTCCGAATTTATACAACGGGCTGAGAATGGAGATGCCCCTGATGAGCGAGGCGCCCTTTCAAGATGGGGGTCATGGATGGCACCGATGATGTCAGCCGGCATGAATTTTTAATGGTTGTCGTCCATGACCCCAGAATTCGCCATCCATGACGCCCGTGTATAAATTCAGAAGGACCTATGCAAACTGCCAGTCCTCTACTAGCTCCCGCTGGAGAATGACACAAGAGTTTGTCGAAACATCGCGGCAACATCAAATGTGAATATATAGAAGCAGAATCCAGATTTTGACTTTTCCCCATGAAATGACAAATATAGGCGAGCTGTTATAATTATAAGTTATAAGGAAAATTTTGAAGCAGCAATAATAATAATAATAATAATAATAATAATAATAATAATAATAAGAATAATAATAATAAAAAGCCGCATTTAGAATCCAGATTTTACTTTGTTTTTCATGGGAAAACAAAATCTGGATTCTACTTTTTATGAAATGAAAAATTATATATACACTTATTTGCCGATGTTTCGACAAACTCTTGTCATTCTCCGAGTCCTTGTTAGCACGGGCTTCAGTGGGGGTCATGGATGGCCAATGAAGAGAAGTCATGACCCCGCTGAGGCCCGTGTATAAATAAGGAAAATAGAGTCTTCTAAAAAATAAATGCAGCTAAACAACTGTATAAGCATATTTTAACTGAATAATATTCAATAAAACCTCCCATTTGACAAAAAGCAGGGTCTGCTCCCAATAAGGAAAATAGAATCTAAAAAAAATGCAGCTTACAGCAATAATATTCAATAAAACCTGTTTAATAATAATAAAACCTGTTTAATAATAATAATAATAATAATAATAATAATAATAATAATAATAATAATAATAATAATAATAATAATTTCCCGGCCACCGTCATGTCTCATGCAAAAATTCGGCTGGGAAAATTGACTAATTGGCAAGCAGAGTCCACCCACGAACCGATCAAATGCCGCCCACCAGACAATAGGAAATCCAGTTATCGATTAGCCTTGACGGGAAACATTTATTGCATGTACTACAGTTCCGATATCAGTGCTTCCATGATGTCTAAGATCCATACTAGTAAAGATAGCATCATTAGAATGATCGAATTGTACAAGGAGAACCTTTCCATAGCAGAAGTAAGTGAACAAACCGGTGTGAAAGTGAGAACCTTCTGAAACTTTTTGGAGTGCTTCCCACCCGACCCTCCCTACCCATCACCACGGTTAGGGTAAACCCCGCAAAGTCTCCCCGAAAGCCCAGCGTTTGATTAATAGACAAGTTAGGAGGAATCCAACCCTCATTGCAGAGGTCCCTAAAGAGCAAAATTCCAAAATATTGGGAGAAGTGAGTATAAGAACCATACAAGAACGTTTGCACAAAGCTGCTTCTGCAAGGTCACTTCCGAGGGAGGAGCGCCGTGGAAAGGTTCCCCCTGAACAATTAAATCGCTCTAATGATGTTATCTTTACTAATATGGACCTTAGACATCACGGAAGCACTGAAATCTGGACCGCAGTACACGCAAAAGAAGAGGTTCAAGGTCGCAACACACTTCGACAAACGTATCCCGTCAAGGCTAATCGATAACTGGATTTCTTATAATTGTCTGGAGTCATTTGATCAGAGCGTGTGTGGACACTACTTGCGTATTGGTCAATTTCCCCCAGCCGATTTTTTGCAGGAGACATGACGATGGCCCTGAAATTATTATTATTATTACCTTTTTTTCAGTAACTACTAATCAACAATTTTTTGGTACTTCCATTTACTTTTGCAATAAATTCATACAAACTAATTGAATTTTATATATTCCTTAAATTTAATTTAAGCCTGTTGTTAGACACTTTTGAATTGTTTGAGGCCTGGGATGGGGGTGATGGTGTAAGGTTCCCAGGGGTAGGTGAAGAGTGCGGGAGCCCGAGGGACCCAGTTTTTACGCAAGTGGCGGGGCCTGAAAGGGTGAAGCTTAGGACCTGCAAATTGCATCCCACCAAGTATTAATTCATTGGATAGGAAAGGAGTTGGTGAGTGTTCGCAGCTAATTTCAATGTTTTTTTATTGAACAGTTTGGATGTTATTGATGGCAACAGTTAGATATGTTTTTTTCTGCAGTTGCAATGCAGGTAGTGGGGTAATATCAACCCACGCCTACTGTATGTATATATATATATATATATATATATATATATATATATATATATATATATATATATATATATATATATATATATATATATATATATGTGTGTGTGTGTATATGTGTGTGTGTGTGTGTGTGTGTGTGTGTATGTAAATAGATGTATACATTATATATATATATTATATATATATATATATATATATATATATATATATATATATATATATATATATATATATATATATATATATATATATATATATATATATATATATATATATATATATATATATTATTTGAAAGCAATTGTTTTTGTGGCATCAATGAGTTTTTTGCTGAAATCATCATATTGTCAGAGTTTTTAGTATTCTCAGGCGTCAATCTTCGGTGAAGAACACACAAATTCCTTTCGTCCATTTATTGTTTTCTGTCACGACAGCTGTTTCTCCACTCTGTGGCATTTTCAAGTGACTGCTGGTTTACTATTTGGATTTGCAGTCATTTTGTCTCTACATGCAGATGGAAAAGTAGACCTAAGCTGTGATTGGTCCAGGGATTAAAGGGATGAACCACTTTTAGGGTCGAAAGCTTTCGACATAACATAGAAAATATTAAATGAATATTCTACTGCAGCTGCAAAACAATATATTTGCTATCTACTTAATAATTATGTATAAAAAGAATTTTTTTTCAAAGCATGGTTATGCTGTATATATCATAGCCTATTTACAAAAACAAAAATATAAAATAAAGCCAAAAATAAAAACATATTTTGCAAATATCAGCCACAAAATGCCAGCTGTGGTTCATGTCGGGCGAGGCCTCAGGGGCATACCAGGTGTTACTAGTGCTTCCATGGGTGTTCTTATATATCCTGATGGGCGTGCTGTGCCTAGCATTCGTGGGTGCGCTGTCTGGTCTGCGTTCACTCGTGCAGTCCTCTTTCTGCTGGAAGGGAGGGAGTATGTGATCCGACTCTTGCTGGATGTTAAGAGTCGGCTGTTGGTTGGCGATGCTCACCGCTTCCCCTACTAAAAGACGACCAAAGTTGTTTTCTTTATGGACTACCTGAGCCTTTGATTAATTCTTGTAGGGATGGCTTCCTATCATGTATATCACTGAAGTGCTGGTGTAAGACCCCTTGGTCTCTGTGGGCCAGCATTCGCCTCCAAAGTGTCGTAGTAGTGTGTACGATATGGGTATTGCCGTGAGATTTACACATCTCTGGTCATATGAATTTATACACTATGTCCTTCGGTCCCATGGGAGCGGTGCTGTTTTTCATTATCAGGGCTGCTACTAGGTTAGGCTTGCTGTATAGCATGAGGTTCATTTTCTTTTAAGGGGCCTTAGGTGGCATGCCTCTATCAATAATTCCCCGTTGGCTACAGCATTCCTCTTGGTATGCAGCCCCATAATGTAGATGATGAATAATGACAAGGTTCTCTTCTGCCGTCGTAATGGTTGGTTGGTAGAATTCTTCATTTTTCTTTTTAATTGCAGTTTCGATGATACAATCGGCGTATCCATTGTTCATTAATACTGTTTTATTCTGTCCAGTTCATTGTTCACATCTCTCCAAGAAGTGCAGTGGATGATTGCTCTTTTGACATAAGCACTCACTACTGACGTTTAGTAGGCGTTTGGGCAGTCTCCCTGGGCATTCAAGCAACGGCCAGCGTTCATTGTTTTTGTGAATACCATAGTTTTAAATTGTTCTTCCTGCTGTTTAACTAGGACATCCAGAAAAGGCAAGGTCTCCTGCTGGCTATGCTCTGTGGTGGAATTAAGCACCGAGTTTCTATTTAAGGCACCCGCTATTTTCCTGGCGTCGTCAGCTTCTTTTACCGTAACGAAAATATAGTCAATGTATCGCCCATAGACCTTCAGTTTTCGGTCTTCACAGAAGGTCCTCTCTTCAATGGTAGACTTGTACATGTTTGCGAAAAGGACCCCCAGTGGAGATCCCATGGCCACTCCAACCACTTCAGCATGTCACAGAGTATCTTCAGGTATGGGAAGCTATTCTTTTTCTGACCTGTACACACGTTCAAGGGTTATGTTGATCATTTCTTCGACAGGAACGTTCGTAAACAGGATTTCCACGTGAAGCGAGGCGATTTCATCATCAGGTCGTTTTGCGTGTAGACGGTCGATGAATTCTACTGCCGATTTCAGTGAGCACACCTCAGGAATGTAGGACACCAAAAGATCATTTATGACCTCAGCTATTCTGTGGGTTGGGGATGCCATTTGAGAGGTGATGGGCCAGATCCATTTGATCCACTGCAGGGTTGGTTAACTGAACTTAAAAATATTTGTCCGCCTCCTCCTTCTGTTTTTATGCTGTTTTCTTTTAGTGTGTTTTCCTCTTTCATCCTGAGAGGTGCACCTTCTGCTCTCCCTTTTAAGTTTATTTTTAAGTTCCTTTGTATTAAGTTCATTTTAAGTTTTCTTTTATTGGTTCTTTAATGTGTAATTGTATTTAAGTGTGATTGCTTAAGTTCAACTGATTTTCTATATTAAGTTTTTTTTATGTTTTGTGTTTGCTCACTTTTAACTATGTGTGCTGGATGCCCCTTTTTAATTTATAACTGTAGATGATGTCCTGATGGTGTGACCACGGATCAAAAAACGCGTAGACAAATAAATGTATGTATATACTGGATCTCTATGTGTTCCTGCGCCCTTCTCTTGCCTATATATATATATATATATATATATATATATATATATATATATATATATATATATATATATATATATATATATATATATATATATATATATATATATATATATATATATATATATATATATATATATATATATACATATATATATATATATATATATATATATATATATATATATATATATATATATATATATATATATATATATATATATATATATATATATATATATATATAGATAGATATAGATAGATAGATAGATAGATAGATAGATAGATAGATAGTATGTGTATGCGTGTGTGTGTGTGCATATGAATATGGGCAATTCTCACAATTCATTTCTTGTACTAATGTTGCTCGTAAGCAGTGACGTAACAATGTAATCTCATACTGTTAACTTTTAAAGGTGGAGAAGATTTTTAGCTTTCGGAAAGAAAGTACGGAATACTGTTATGGTGAAACATGAATAAAAACAATGGTGAGTGGAGTTTCTCAGTCTGTCATCAGTATGTGACCATCAGTAAAGCTTATTTCTCTAACAACATAATTGTGTTTTCAGAAAACCTCTATTTGGCTTAGATCTGGTTTTAAAAATGTTATCAATAAAAAAGTATGGAGAAGCTCCTTGAATCGAAGGCACTTTCAGAGCCAGTGTTGCGTCTTAAGTTTCACATTCTTAAGATAATTGTCGTATTAAGTTGTCTTGCATTATACACTGAAACAAAATTTGGAGATGTATAACTAACCTTTTTTGAATATCTTGATGAAGTTGAGGTTTGGAGGTAGTTTTAACAAAAATCACCTCCCGTTCCTCTTCTGGCTTTGTAGACAGTCTTAAATAACTCTTCTTATATCCATCTGATTTCGGTTGCATGACTGCCAAGACGAGGTATCACTAGCTCCTCATCTTCACGCAGATCAAGTCACAATTTGGATGAGGTCTAATTAAACTCTGCGGTTATAAAACGACAACTCCGTACCTTTACTCCCCCCGCCCCCCTTTGTCACTACTGCGTAACCGTAAACTCTAAATATGCTGAGAAACAACAACCATCACGCTTTAAACTGAAAACTTGATGCAAAAGGCAATTAGCTAACTTATTTTCCCTTATTTGTGACATCACATATTGAGTACGTACCAGTAGAATAAACCTCTCTCTCTCTCTCTCTCTCTCTCTCTCTCTCTCTCTCTCTCTCTCTCTCTCTTTTGCAAACAACCGAATGACATGGGTAATACTTTCTTTTAACCGATTTGCCTAAACACGGGAAAAATACTGTATAGCATATAAAAAACCTTTTAAATGAAAAAGAGAATCTCTTTCTTTCTCTCTCGTACACAACATACAATATGGTAGGTATATAAATGTAAATGGGCTATTCCATAGCCTTCCTGTGTTTACCCACGGCCTACCAGGATTTTATCACTATTAATGTATTTTTATACTGGAACTTTCCCATCAGTTGTTACCATATTGTATCATATTTCATTTTTTTTTTTTACATAAAATTTGATAAATTTGGCTTTTTTTTATTCATTGTTGTGTTTCCTTACCCTGAATTACGCTATATAGCATCACTCATATTCTGCCTAGGCTGGGCTCTTTAAGTATGTTATTTTTAAGGACATTACTTTAAAAAAATTATCACTAATCTTTTTCAGTTTTCTGTAGAAGAAAAGTATTGTGCCGGCTTTGTCTGTCTGTCCGCACTTTACTCTGTACACACTTTTTCTGTCCGCACTTTGTCTGTCTGCCCTCACATCTTAAAAACTACTGAGGAGGCTACAGGATTGCAAATTGGTATGTTAATCATCCGTCCTCCAGTCATCAAACACACTAAATTGCAGCCCTCTAGCCTCAGTATTTTTTTTTTTTTTTTTATTTAAGGTTAAAGCTAGCCATAATCGTGCTTCTGGCAACAATATAGGATAGGCCACCATGGACCGTGGTTAAAGTTTCGTGTGTCGCGGCTCATACAGCATTATACCGAGACCACCGGAAGATAGATCTATTTTCGGTGGCCTTGATTATACGCTGTACAAAAAAAAAAAAATACTCGATTGCTCCGAAGAAACTTCGGCGCATTTTAATTGTGTGTGTGTGTGTGTTTGGGTGTGTATGTGTAAAACCTACCAGGTGTTTACATCTTTACTACGTGCAGCGTATCTCGATGATGACATGTCCAAAGCAAATTCATTTTAAGAACAACTGAAAAGCAATTAATCAGCTTCTGTTTTATTGTAATAAATGATTTTTCATTTCATTCAAAGTATCAAGGAAGCTTTAACTGTGTGCGTGTGTGTATTTACAATTTCATATGACATTTCATCAGTGATGAAGTCGCCGTTTAGCTCTTTTCTCTCTTTTTTTAGTTAACTCTAAAATAATTATCACACATCATAACAGTACACAAGCTAATATTTTATTATTGTTGATATTATATTTCATCTCAGTCATTAATTTTTCACTTTCTTTCATAGTGTTGTTTTTAACTTGCTATGTTTACAGTCATGTTTCATAAGCTTTTTGGCAAAAATACTTTTGTTTATTTTTTTTTTTACTTTCTTGTTTCTTAACATTGTATTAAACGATATTAACATATAATAAAACAATCATGCACAATGCAAGAGAGAGAGAGAGAGAGAGAGAGAGAGAGAGAGAGAGAGAGAGAGAGAGAGAACATTTGACACAGTGTAAGAAACTCACCTACATACAGTGCACACACAGGCACACACGCGCACGCACACATACACACACACTAATGTTCACTGCATATTTTCAGTTGACTCTTTGATGATTGTCGCAAAGTCTGCATGATAGAAAAAATCATAAATATTCTTCAGAAATAAAAAAATTGCAGACAGCAGCTGCTTCGTAAAGTTGCCAATATACGAGAATATAGATAAATATTTCTTTTATTATAAAAATATATAAATTTTACGCTATGGTAAAGTGTCATATCAATGCTTGGCACATCTCTCCTCATGGGACATGGCACCCCACACAGTAAAATATTAATAAAAATTATTTATAATGTAAATTTCAACTGAAAAATTTTCTTAGATGATGGCAACACATTTACCTGCTCATTTCTGTCCCCCCTCCCCCCGCCCCCCTCTCTCTCTTGCATTTTGCATGATTATTTGATTACAAGTTGCTATCCAGTAATAAAATGTGAAAAAAATCTAAAGTGAAAAAACAAAACAAAGTGAAAACTTATCAGAAATCAAACGCTGCGCACCAGTCTCTCCACCCATCACCAATCCCACTGTACAGTCTTGCCACTCCCTCGCTACCAGGGAAATCCCTTCCCGGGCCACCCACCCGCCTCAATAATCCTTTTTCTGTGTTTGTATTTCCACGTGCATCATTGCCTACCGATTCCCTCCCATCTTGCCCAGCCTTCCTACCCTCCCCACCATGGAAATTATCCCTGGCTCCCCAACCCCACCCCCCTGCTTTCCAACCTAGTGTTACCAACACTTCTGTAGCCCTGCACAGCTTTGCCAATCACTGGGCTGCATTTTTTTTCATTTTATGAAATTTATACATATTATTATACATTATACATATATAATGTTTGGTCTGTGGGGACGGCTGTATGCGGATAATATCGACTTGCTGATAATTTGAATGTGAATAATCAAGAGGTTGCTTTACAGAATAGTGAAAATATATTTAATTTTGTTAAGATTTTAGATATTAATGTTACTTCTGATTGGTCTTGTAGAGATCACATTGGTAAAATTAATAAACTTCCTTGGAAAATTTTATATCTTTTTAGGCACAGTTCCTCTGGTTCAAGTTCTTTGGCGCAATGCTGATATCATCGATGCCTGAAATATTTCATGGTGGTTTCTCTGTCTCTTTTCTGTGTGTAATATTTATGCAGTTCCTCAGATATATTTTAGAGATCTCTTTTCTAAAATGGATTAGTAACTCTTGTGATATATATTATAACATTTTATATAATATATATCATCATGATTAATAATAATAATATCATCATCGATCAATAATATCATATATTATATTATTATAACAACCCTTGCCGTATTTGCTGCACATTTAAATTTAAATTACCTTCCTCTACAGCTCCATTCTGGAATTGCATTCACTCCATTTTCCATGATTCACAAAATCTTTCATCTTTAAAGATTTTTATGAGGATTGTTACATCTTACGAGGGTTAGGATCAACACATTTTCCTTCTCACTTCTTTTCATGTCTTTTCCCAAACTGGGCTGTGTGTCATAAGTTTACTAGTAATTCAGCCACGGATTCAAAATAATAGACAAAAACGTGTTTACTGATATTCGTATGACTACTTCAAAAAGAGATAGCTATGCAGCATGACTTTAATTAATTAAAACTTCCTTTAGGGAAATGTGTTGAATTATGTTTTGTGGTCAAATAATTATTTTTTTCTTAATTTCCTTATACTTCTGAGTACCATTTATGAATATGAAGCATTGTTCTTATTTATCAGGAGACATTTTGAACCAAGTGGCATAAAAGGAAATAAGTTCGCTTATTGCTTTAGATATATTACCACCAAATATTCTAAAATGTTAAACAAGTAGTATATAGAATACCGACGTATTGGAACACTAACAATAACATCAGATAATATATCCAAGTAACATCTATAATATAGTTTACTTGAGTGTTTTTAAACGAAACTTTTATCCATGTAATAATTTTTTAATTCTTATTTTTTTCCCACTGCCAAATATTACATAATGTACGGTGGTTTCTTACTAAGCTTTCAGAGTTCACATTTTTGTTTCACTATAACCCACACGACATTTATGTTAATGAGAATTGAGAGGTATTCACATCCCTTCATGTCCAATTATTACATTCCATGTCAGATTGCGACGAGGTGAGTGTTAGTATACGATCTGGTGGTCTGCTGTCAGGAACAGCAGGCCACCATTCGAAGTCACAACACCTGCAGCAATGTCATCAGCACTCCCCGTCCCTAAGTCAGCACTCTCCTCAGTGTCACCAGCAGAAACAGCATCTCCTTCAGCAGCATTATCAGCAAGCACAGTTGTTATCTCAGCACAGTCAGGATCCCCATCACTACACGATGTCCCTTCCTGATCATACCCATCTTCATAACCCGAGGCATGCTCATCTCCATAGGCATGGGCCATATGCTGCTACCCAAAGGGTATGTAATACACCATGGATATTATTTTATCACAAATACACATTATGAATGTTAGAAAGTTTCCAATAAGACTATGTTTTAACGAATTCACGTTTACAAGTAGTATTCAATCTAAGTCTTCCTTCTTGCTGATAACAGATATTGCTGTGTATATTTCATGTAATATATGTACATACTGTAGGTTGAATTAGGAATTAATTCAGTATTTTCCAGGTGTAAGTGATAATTATGTTGTTTCTAAATTTATTATTATATAATACAATATGACTGTCTTCGGGAACAGTGAATTTGGCGGCTGCATTTGCAATATTTTGCTATTTCAGTGTAGCGCACAGACATTCAACCTCTTATTTCATATTTAGTAAAATATATCGATAAAATGGTAAAACAATTAATTCGTTTATAAAATGTAATTTTTCTATCTGTATACAGTAGATGCATAAGAAGAATAAATGTGAAAGTGAGTTTGTGTATGTTTTAACTTTTGCTTTGCTCTCTACAGTAGCGATTAAACGAGACAGAGATTTGTAATTTAATAAGCATAGCACCAGTTAAAAACCATTTTTCTAACAAAAGCTAAACCAAAATTTATTACGGGACACCATTAAACAATTAAACTTAATTAATTAACTTGTTAAGTATTGTTGATGAATTCATTATTTTTAAATAAGTAACAATAGGCCATTCAGGGTATTTGTGATAATTTTTCTTGAGAGAGAGAGAGAGAGAGAGAGAGAGAGAGAGAGAGAGAGAGAGAGAGAGAGAGAGAGAGAGAGAGAATGAAACAATTATCATTAAACCCACAGTCTTGCAGTAATGCTGACATCGAAGTCCACTTCAGCGAAGGCATGGCGGACTGCAGCACGCCCCCAACCCCAGCCCCTGACGACGTGACTGTAGCCTTAATGTATATTGGGGACAGCTCTGGTAAGCCCACCGAAGGAAATACTCCAGGAGTGAATGCAGGAGGTCTAGCGAGGATTCCAGAAGATCCAGAAAGTCCTACGTCAGCGAGGCGCGAGAGCGCAGTGTAAATGGCTGGAAGTTAAATAAAGAATGCAGGTGGTTATTACAGTAAGGAGACCAAATGAAAAACTATTAGAACGGCTTAAAGAAGTGTTGCAATGATTTAAGAACATCTTAAAAGTACTTTAAATATCTAGTTAAGGACTATAGTGGGGATATGAAAGCCGTCAAGAGGAATGAGGAACTGAATTCACCACTGCTCGAATGCACCATTCCCTAAATGCACCACCCCTGCTCTGAATGCACCCCATATATACATTGAATGCATCATGTTCCAGGTCTGAATGCATCATTTCTTAGTCTGAATACACCATCCTTTTCTGGCCTGAATACGCTACATGTTAAATTTTTTATCATGATTCTGATTCAGTTTTGGAAGTTATACTGTAACGTTGTTAATGATTAATGGTATTAATGAATTCTTTAGAATATAGTACCCATAAAACATAATTTACATGATCGCTTGGTAGAAACACCTTCGTAAGAATAAATTCTTATTAGTTTGATTCTCAAGTTCTGTGAATTATTGCCAATTTGAATATAGGACTAGTTATCTTAAAAAGAATTCTTTGTGGGCTTTCCAAATGTGAAACAGGGGATTTTAGGGATTGTAAGGGGGCCTTGTGGGGAGATAAAAATCAAGTGAATTACTCCAACAGGAAAAGTTTAAGATCCATTCACTACAAGATATGCAATCAGAAAAATGTTTGGTTCATGTCTATAATGGTTACAAATAAAAAATCACATCAAGGAAAAAGATTTTGCAGAGCCAATAACAGGGTTGCATCATAACTTTACGCTTCCTAACATTACCTTTCATAACCTAGCCCAACCTAACTTTGGA